>NC_053022.1:33342179-33379699 GCF_003073215.2 Triticum urartu
CAGAATTTTTTTAAAAAAAAAACTGCACGGAAAACGAGGCGGCGGCGAACCTCGGGCGGCGCGCTCCGGCGGCGGCGGCGGGCGGCGGCTAGGGCGGCTGGGCCTAGGGTTCGGCGGCTGGGCTCTCTCTCGGCCGGGCGGCGCCTTATAAAGGCCCCGGCCAGGGAGTCCTGGCCGAGTACGGCCCGTAGTCGGTTCCGGTTTTTTTTTAAATAATTCCGCTCGGAAGAAAAATAAAAAGAAATACTAAACAGACTCCAAAAATCACGAAATAAATTTTGCCGGGTTCCTAAAATCAAGCCCGATAAAGTGAACATTTATCTGGGCCCAAACTACAACTTTGAAAAACGCATTTTTCCTAAATTCAAATAAAAATACCGAAAAACTCCGAAATAAATCTTATTTGATTTTTTTATTAAATCCTCAATATTTCTATATTTTGGGAAAGTCATTTTATTCCCTCTCTCATATTTTTGTAATAGAAATAATTGATGATAAAATAAATAAAATCAAATGATCCTGTTTACAAATTTGAGAAAACTCAAATATGTAAATAACGAAATCCCCAACTCTCTCCGTGGGTCCTTGAGTTGCTTAGGATTTTCTAGGATCAAAACCAAAAGCAAAATAAAATATGATATGCATGATGACCTAATGTATAACATTCCAAATTGAAAATTTGGGATGTTACATAGGAACATGTATAAGCATGAAGAAAGCAATAGCAACATACTAAACGATCGGGTGCTAAGCTAATGGAATGGGTCATGTCAATCAGATCATTCATTTAATGATGTGATCCCGTTAATCAAATAACAACTCATTGTTCATGGTTAGGAAACATAACCATCTTTGATTAACGAGCTAGTCTAGTAGAGGCATACTAGTGACACTTTGTTTGTCTATGTATTCACACATGTATTATGTTTCCGGTTAATACAATTCTAGCATGAATAATAAACATTTATCATGATATAAGGAAATAAATAATAACTTTATTATTGCCTCTAGGGCATATTTCCTTCAGTAAACTACTCACGCTTCATCAGAGAGGCAATGGTGTTGATGTAGAAGCCCTCCATGATCGATCCTCCCTCCTGCAGGATGCCGGAAAAGGCCCCAAGATGGGATCTCACGGGTACATCAGGTTGTGGTGATGTAAAAGTGGTTTCGTGGCTCCCCTGGATGTTTTTGGGGTATAAGAGTATATATAGGAGAAAGAATTAGGTCAGGGGAGCTACGAGGAGCCCACAAGGCCGGGGGCGCCGTCCACCCTTGTGGCCGCCTCGAGGATCCTCTGACATGTACTCCAAGTCTCATGGGTGTCTTCTGGTCCAAGAAAAATCATGGCAAAAGTTTTGTTCTGTTTGGACTCCGTTTGGTATTCCTTTTCTGCGAAACTCTAAAACAAGGAGAAAACAGAAACTAGCACTGGGCTCTAGGTTAGTACATTAGTCCCAAAAATAATATAAAATAGCATATTAATGCATATAAACATCCAAAGCAGATAAAATAATAGCATGGAACAATCAAAATTATAGATACGTTGGTGACGTATCAGTCTACAGTGAACTACTCATGCATCATCAGAGAGGCACCAATGAGGATGATGTACCCCTCGGTGATGGTGTCTAGATTGGATTTGTGGTTTCTGGAACTTGCGGCGGCTGGAATTGTGTTCCGTCGACTCCCCTAGGGTTTTTGTATTTTTTGGGGTATTTATAGAGCAAAAAGGCGGGGCTGGAGGCGGCCGAGGTGGGCACAGCCCACCAGGGCGCGCCTGGGCCCCAGGCACACCCAGGTGGGTCGTGCTCCCCTCGGAGTCCCCCTCTGGTATTTCCTTGGCCCAACTTGTGTCTTCTGGTCCAGAAAAAATCTCCAAAAAGTTTCGCTGCGTTGGACTCCATTTGGTATTGATTTTCTATGAAGTAAAAAACAACCAAAAAACAGCAACTGGCACTGGGCACTATGTCAATATGTTAGTCCCAAAAAATGATATAAAGTTTCTATAAAATGATTGTAAAACTTCCAAGAATGATAATATAACAGCATGTAAAAATAAAAAATTATAGATACATTGAAGACGTATCATTGCATTACTCCGTTTCTCGATGAACTTAATACACTAGATACATGCTGGATAGCGGTCGATGTGTGGAGTAATAGTAGTGATGCATAATCATTTCGGTATACTAATTTTGCACGTGATGCCTATATATTGATCATTGCCTTGAGTATCGTCATAATTATTTGTTCTTCTATCAATTGCCCAACAGTAATTTGTTTACCCACCGTGTGCTATTTTCTCGAGAGAAGCCACTAGTGAAATCTATGGCCTGGGTCTATCTTTTATCATATTTGCTTTGCGAACTATCTTTTGCTATATTTGTTTTCAGATCTGTTATACCGAAAACCAAAAATACCTTGCTGCACTTTTTTCTTCAACTTATTTTATTTCGTGTTTTATTCATATGTACTTATCCAAACTCATACAAATCAATCTATCTTTTTTACCCAAGGAGGATTGACACACCCTCTACGCGTTGGGTTGCGAGGATTTGTTCTTTGTGTGCAGGTACCGTTTACATAGTGTTTCTTGGTTCTTACTTGGATTGGATACCTTGGTTTCAACTGAGGGGAAATACCTACCGTAAGCTGTACTGCCATCATCCTTCCTCTTTGGGAAATACCGACGTCGTTTCAAGCCGCATCAAAAGGATTTCTAGCGCCATTGCCGGGAAGACATCATCAACATCTATCAGGTTCCTAATCACAAATCTCATATCCTTGCCATTTACATTATTTGCCATTTTCCTCTTGTTTTCATCTTCCCCACTTCTAAAACATTTTTGTGAAAAGCACAAAAATATTTGCCTTCTTTTCGTTTGCCTTTTTCCTTTTTTCCTCTTTGCTTGTGTTGCCATGTGTCTTCTATTTGCTTTCATCTTTGCTTGCTAAAAATCTATTGATATGGATCTTCATCCACTTGCTAATCTTTTCAAAAGATCCAATTATTATGAACCAATTGATAGTCAATTGACTTCACTAGATTACCTTTATGAAGTTTTTCTTGATATTCATGAATCTGAAAATTGTGATGAAGTGTTAAACGAAGAAAATTATAAAGTGATTCATGATAGCTCCTTGAATGAAAAGCAGAATTGCAATGATGTATTATAAATTCTATTAATGTCAATTGTGAGTGATAGCCAAAACCAACTAGCTTGGGCATGCTTGTTTTGTTATGCCACTACTTATTGCAAATGATCATGATTGGGTGATAATCATTCTATGATCTTGAAAATTTAATTTAAGCCTCATGATGAATATGGAAATTGATTATAATGTTTGCAATATTATTGAAAGTGGGTTTGGAGAGTGTCAAATCTAGGGAAAAACAATCCCACATATTTGTAGAGTGTTTAGTCTTATGATTTTCTTTTATTGAAAGTGGGTTTGGAGAGGTCATGACTTAATTGATGCTATCCCCATTATCTTGGAAGATATAAAACTTTATGCATGTGGATCATGAAGAAGAAAATATGGTTATAGAAATTTTCATGTTACTAAAATTACCTCTCGTTATATTGAGATCACCATGTTTCTTCTTCATTCTTGCATATGCTAGATATTTCTTGTCTTGTGATAATTTGTTTGCCTACAAATACCTTATGGATAGGAAGTATGTTAGACTTAAATGTGCTTGTCACAAGTTTTATGCTCTCTTTGTTCTAAATCTTGACTTTCATGTGAGCATCGTTAAAATTCCAAGCCTATCTTAATGGGCTATAAAGAAAGAGCTTGGTTGGGAGGCAATCAATGAACACCAATATTTTTCTCTTTTTCTTTCTTTCTGTTCTTGAGTGTTTGCAAAATGAATGACTGTATGATTGTGTTTTTATTTCAATTACTGTTTGAGCCAAGTAAAGGCCTTTCGCTCATGTTGGGCGATACTTGATTTGATCTTGTTGAAAAAACAGAACGTTTGCACTAGTAGCGGAATTGTTAAAATCACAGAAGCACGATAAATTCAAAAATTTCCCACAAGATTCATATAAAAATTTCTATGTTGTCCTAGTTGTTCAGAACTTTTGGAGTTACAGAAGTATGGACAAATTCCAGATTACTACAGACTGTTCTGTTTTGACAGATTCTGTTTTCGTTGCATTGTATGCTTATTTTGATGAATATATGGATTGTATCGGGGGGTATAAGCCATGGTAAAGTTGGAATACGGTAGGTATAATGCAATAATAAAATATGAATGGGTTTGCAATAGTACTTAGAGTGGTGATTTGCTTTATTATACTAACGGATCTCACGAAGGTTTTGTTAAGTTTTGTGTGATTGAAGTTTTCAAGTTTTGGGTGAGATTAGATAGGTGAAGGAATAAGGAGTGAAAAGAGCCTAATCTTGGGGATGCCCATGGCACCCCAAGTTAATATTCAAGGAGAACCAAGCAACTAAGATTGGGGATGCCCTGAAAGGCATCCCCTCTTTCTTCTAACAACCATCGGTAATTTTACTTGGAGCTGTATTTTTATTTGTCACATAACATGAGTTTTGCTTGGAGCATCTAGTATGATATGAGTCTTTGGGTTTTTTAGCTTTTTAGTTTGTCACAATTATCCTTTCCAGACACACCTATTTGAGAGAGCCAAAATTATGCTATGTTTTGTTAGAAGTGCTCTATATGCTTCACTTCAATTTTTTGAGCTATGGAATTGCTCTAGTACTTCACTTATATCTTTTTGAGCATGGTGTGCGTTAATATTTTTGAACAAATACTCTCATGATTCACTTTGATTTATTTGAGAGTTAGTAAATTTTTTGAAGAAATTGTCTCATGCTTCACTTATATTATTTTTAGAGATGAAAATATTTATGCTCATGTTCTTCACTTAAATTTGTTTGAGCTTGTCAAAAGCAATTGCAACATATGAAACTAGACCCAAAGTGATAGATATTTAAGAGGGATATAATAAAAACTTTCATGAAGATCATTGGACAAAATAAACTTAATTCTTTGTAATAGTTTTGAGATATGATGATAGTAATATGCGAGACATGTTGGTGAGTAATTATGCTTTAGTAAGAATATTGGTGTTAAGGTTTGTGATTCCCTATGCAAGCACAAAAGTCAATAGTTGTGCAATGAAATTACACCCTACCTGTGGTGCATTTTTCAGTGTTAGTTATGCTCAATGCTCATTTATGTCAATTTTTGTTTCTTGGTTGGTTGCTTCTCAATCTATTTGCTAGCCTCCACTTGTACTAAGTAGAAATACTACGTGTGCATCCAAAATCCTTAAACCCGGTTTTGTCATATGAGTCCAACATACCTACCTATATGCGGTATTTCCATGCGGTTCTAATTAAATTTGTATGTGCCAACTCTAATTTTCAAAATGAATTTCCTTTTTTGTGCATGTACCGCTCATGAAGCGGCAGGGGGTGGCCAATATTTTTCCATGCTAGATGTGTATTCTCAAGATGAGTGTTTATTCACGTGTCATTGCATGAGAGTACAGCGGTAATAGGGATGCCCAATCCCAAAATGAAAAAGAAATTTAATTTATGTTGTCGAATAATAAATTCCTTGGAAAGTGTTATATGGAAGGCACCCGTGGATACGGCTAGCCATGGATTGTCAAAGAATGGTGGAAAAAGGAATAAAGTTTATTTTATGTTTGGGAACCGCCTATGATGTATCTAGCATGAAAAGTACTGGGAACTACTCGGTTGTTTTCGTTGACAGGAAAAGCATGCCTCTCAAAAAACAACTTATCTCTCAATTTTAGCTTTGAGCTCTGGCACCTCTACAAATCTCTGCTTCCCTCTGCGAAGGGTCTATCTATTTACTTTTATGCAATTTTTATTTTTATCCGAGTATCCATATTCTCTTATAAAGCACCAACTAGGGAGCACTATGATCGTACTTAAGCATTGGATGTAGCTAATATTCGAGTGTGTTTCATGAATGGATCAATGATTGAGCATGATGGGCTAGGGATAACTTTCTTTAGTGTTGATATTTTGAAAGACATGGTTGCTTGTTGATATGCTTGAGTATTGAAGTCCTCATGTCAAATATAGACTATTGCTTTGAACCATCTAAAAGTCCAAATGTCCACGCTACAAAAGAAAAGAATATGTGGTGAACATGTTAGGCAGCATTCCACATGAAAAAATCCGTTTTTATCATTTACCTACTTGAGGACGAGCAAAAATTAAGCTTGAGGATATTGATACGTCTCCAATGTATCTATAATTTTTTATTGTTCCATGCTGTTATATTATCATTCTTGGATGTTTTACAATCATTTTATAGCAACTTTATATCATTTTATGGGACTAACCTATTGACATAGTGTCCAGTGCCATTTGTTATTTTTTTCTTGTTTTTTACTTCGTGGAATATCCCTATCAAACGGCGTCCAAACGCAATGAAACTTTTTGGAGATTTTTTTGGACCAGAAGACAACTTGGGAGCCAAGGAAGCACCTGGGGGAGGCCCATGGGGCCACAAGACAACATGGTGTGCCAGAGGCCCTGGCACGCTCTGATGGGTTGTAGGGCCCATGGGGTATCCTCCACTGCCTCTCAGCTCTGTAAATACCCAAATATTCCAGAAACCCTAGGGGAGTCGACGAAACACAATTCTGGCCGCCCCAAGTTCTAGAACCACGAGTTCCAATCTAGAGCCCTATTCCGGCAATTTGTCGGAGGGGAACACGATCGCGGAGGGGTTCATCATCCTCATTGGTGCCTCTCCGATGATGCGTGAGTAGTTCATCATAGAGCTACGGGTCCGTGGGTAGTAGCTAGATGGCTACTTCTCTCTTTTATCATATTTGCTTTCCGATCTATCTTTTGCCGTATTTGTTTTTGGATCTATTATACTGAAAACCCAAAAATACCTTGCTGCACTTTTTCTTCACTTTTTTTATTTCATGTTTTATTCAGATCTATTTATCCAAACTCATACAAATCAATCTACCTTTCTATCGAGGGGGGATTGATAACCCCTCTTACGCATTAGGTTGCGAGGATTTGTTCTTTGTGTGCAGGTACCATTTACATAGTGTTGCTTGGTTCTCCTACTGGATTGATACCTTGGTCTCATAAGTGAGGGAAATACCTACCGTAGCTATAATGCATCATCCCTTCCTCTTTGGGAAAATACCGACACAGTTTCAAGCCGCATCACACTGCCATGAAAAGAAAATTTCAGCACCTCCTCCTACGCCTGGTGAAGCTCCTAGTCCTCCATGTACACTTGCCACTATCACCTATAACTTGTAGGCTCTCTCTACATCTATTACATTAAAGTGGCAATCCTGAGACTCCAACCATCATGCCGTGATGCGCAGGCCAATTAATGTTACAACATATAACCATCTCATACATAAACTCATTATCATGACAAAGGCTATACCACATCATATGCAAACCTGCAAAACCAAGTTAGACGTCCTCTAATCTAGTTGGAACATTTTAATTATGTGGCTTCCAGGGTTTTCAGATAACACTAGCTACCCACATCCACAATCAAGGTGACAATTCTTGTTGCTAGATTAACTTTCGGTGTGTGAGGGAAGAGACTTAACTAAAAATCTCTAGCCCCACACTAAACTTTTTCAAATACACATGACCCCCTAGAAGATCATTCATCGTCATCGCTCTATTGTATTTGCAACGGTTCACTATTCTTGACTAAGATGAAGCCTAAAGAACTGTTAGCAGATCGTCAACAGCCAAGGCCGATCGATTGTCAGAACTTTGTACAAAGCTACATCATACCATCAATGAACTTAAGCGAGGCAACACTTGAGGGAAACATAGCCAGAACATCAAACCCTCACATTCACATGCAATCTAGATAGAAACATGCATCTACTCATTGAACCGCTCATGATGCCAGCGTTCGGAAACATAGTAAAAAACAAAAAAAATTGCCCTACGATCACCCATGAACAATATGAAGATGCATAAACGGTTTGGTTCACGATCTTACCGACTCCGGAGTGTAGTGAAAGTAGACGAGTCGGTGTAGACCATACTTGGAGTACCTCGAACCGTAGATGAATGATCCCGTGAAGCACCCACGAACGATCCCTCGAATGGAAGATCGAAAGCACGAGCTCTCTACTTGGTTTCAAGCATACGGTCTTCATGATCCGGCAGCGCTTCGCCGTTCAGAGCTAATTGTTGCCGGAGAACTAGAGGGAGGAGATTAGAACCACATTGGGCTTCTAATTGTGAGGATTAGAGGATCTAGTTCAAGCTCTAATTGACCAACTATGACCAAATAGAACTAGAACTAGAGAACTAGAGGAGGCTCCAAAACTTGTGTGTTCAGAAGTGCCTAGAATCTCTAGTATATATAGGTTAGAGGCAGAAGGAGGGACAACACACAAGGAGGGAATGTTTCCCTCCTTGGTGCGCCGGCCTATGGGGAGGGAAAACCTCCCCTTGTCCAATTCGGCATCCCCTCCAAGGAAAGGGGCGCGCCTTCCCCTCTTGGGCCCTGGTGGCCCAATTCTTCCTCCACTACTTGGCCTTTTAAGGTCCGTTGATATTAAATTAAATATAAAAGCCTCTTAACAACTAGTAAATCATTTTATTATTAATTTAGCATCACCGTGTACATTTTACACTGATATATCTATACCTAATAATAAATGGGCTATTGCATCTTATGGCACGCCACAGAAATTGCCCCAAAAGTTGCAAAATATTCCCACCAGTGCCATATGTAAGTGATAAAAAAGTTTTACACAGGGGAATCCCCCGCCTGGGCTGGCCCATGCAGTAGGAGCCTGCTATACCGCGCTTTATGCGTTGGGAGAAAACACAGCGCGCTCGTTTGGGCTGGCCCATGTCCGGTGGCCTGTTTTCCAATTTCCTTTTTTATTTTCCTTTTTCTTTTTTCTACTTTAAATAATTTGGGACTTCAAAAAAATCTGAAATAAAAAAAATGAGAATTTTGAAATAAAATGTTTGATAAATCATAAAATGTTTGTGGATTTAAAAAATGCTCGCCATTTTGTTAAAAACTGTTGCTTATTCAAAAAAATAGGAAATAAAAAATGTTCATGATTTTTAAAAAGTTTGTATATTACAAAATGTTAATGAAATTGAACAAAATTTTGTCAATTCAAAAAATGCTCAAGAATGAAAGAATATCCTAAAAATTCAAAAAATATTTGTGGCTTACAAAATAGTTTTCTCATTCATAAAATGTTCGCTGATTCAAAAAATGATCATGCATTCCAAAAATATGTTCATTAAATCAAAAAACATTCATGAATTTCAAAAATTGTTCCAGAATTTCCAAAAAATGTTCATCGATTCTAGAAATGTTTGAAGATTCAAGAAAATTGTTTAAAAAATGTTCATAATTAAAAAAAATAATAGTGTAAAATATTCATTACTTGAAAAAATGTTCTAAAATTTGTAAAAGTGTTTACAAATTTGAAAAATGTTCATGAATTCAAATATGTTCATGAGTTCTAAAAATGTTAATGATTTCAAAATTGTTCATGATTTCACAAAATTGTGAGAGATATTGTATGTCGATGATGTACCAAAATGTGGTCATGGCCATTGGAGATTATTTTTTTTCGTTGCAACGCACATGCCCTTTTGCTAGTTATTTATCGGTAATACCCGGTATTACCCGATAAAAGTCCGAACCCTTTCGGTGACCCCGAAACGCTTCTGGTTCCTCTCGAAAGTATTTCGAATACTAATGAAATAATTCGACAAATAAATCCTTGATACTCTCGTCCTACTAACATTCAATATATCATGATTACCTTAACCTTGTGACCCTGTAGGTTCGGTAAAACATAGACATGAATGAAACCCCTTTATTTAATGATCGATAGTAGAACCGTGGACGTCCATATCGATCCCTATGATTACACAAATGACATTTGAGTGATCCTTTGGTTATCATGTGATGTTCTCTGTGCTTCCCGATACTTTACAAAACCCGAGATCCATCGGTATCCTCCTGAGTCGTATACATGCTTACTATACCATTATCCTCGTTACCCATTTTGTTCTTCTTTCTCGTTTAAGTGTTCCGACATCCCCATGACATAGTCACCTATGTCTGGACAAATGGTAATTGATGTCGTAACAGCAGGAGGGCCCTAAGAATATCTCTCCATCATCAGAGGAGCAAATTTCACTCTCAAGTTATCTAGTCCCTTGTCAAACTTTTTGATGAACCTGTAAGTTGTCGTTATGATCATTGTGTTATAGATGACGTTTGAGCAACCCCAAAGTCCACCATACGGAAAGAAGTGATTACGATACTCTCATGGTCCAAGGAACAGAAACACATATTAACACTCCGTGTTATAACAATTGATTTCAGACGATATTATCTCAAAGTATAACAAACAAGTTTGGGTCGATTCAATATGTTTGTTCTTCTAACGTCATACTGTCAATGTTGTTCTAGGCCCATCGTTACACTTAACGATATCCTAAGATCTGGAAAACGTGATCACCAACAACACTTGAGCCAGTCTTAGAGGCAAGACCAGGAGTCTATTCTTTACCATTTATCATTCCACACATGCATATGACTTTTTGACTGAATTACATATTCTAAGATCATAGCAGTTATATCAGGAAATATAAACTCTTAATTATGAAATGGGAAATATAATAATATAATATTATTGTCTCTAGGGCATATTTACAACATCTTTGATGAGCAACCAACAATAGGTGAGAGTGAATGGCTTGTTCTTCTGCCGGGCCTTGAATGCTTCCAAAGATTGAAATGCCTCCACAATCAAAGAGAATGCGACAAATGTAATAGCGAAGGACACAAGATGCAATAAACATGAACATGGCATACCAATGCAAATAGGAGAGGTCATACCAAGTCACGGAGCCTAGGCCACTCATGGGACGGGCTTCAGTGCTCTCAAGCGCGACACAATACTTGTTGCATTCTTGTTGAATGAACCCCATCTATTTTTGATTGAGTTGATGCCACGGGTGATCGCAAACTTGTATGGAGGCAACTTCCTCTGTTCATGAAAGGTTGTGTGAACTCTCGTCAAAACTGATCCTTTTTGCTCGTCACTGGTCTTGGGATCTTGGCCTACACTGGTACGCGTCGATGCTATACAAACGGTTTTTAACCCCTTTTCGCAACGGCATTTGGAACCGTTGCCAAGTGAGTGTGGGCTATAGGGGGTCCTTCCCACACGACCCAGAAACCATCGGGATATGCCCTTCTGGCACACACGCTCGGCAAAATGAGGTCATGTGCGACCGGCGAGCGCTCCAATACAGAAATACGTACAGTAGAGCTAAAAATACAATTATACATGAGAAATAGTTTCCAGTCGCAAGTACATCCCACACAGTTAGTCCCCTCTAAACGTTTCCGTTCATATGTACATCCCACATAGTCGCTCCAAGGAAAACATTTCCGTTCACAGGTACATCACACACAATTTTTCCCATTAAATCGTTTGTGATAGCGTTGCCATTGCACACGATATTAATAATTTTCAATTTTGCGTTATTGAATGCATCACACATGGTGCGTAGAAGAAACTATGTGGCAAAGGTTGTCCATCACACATAGTTTTTATGTGGTAAATGTTTGCGCAAGGTGGCCTAACGCAAACAGTTTTCAAGAGAAAGTCGTTTGTGTAGTGGAGATTGATCGCACACGTAGTGGATCCTAGAAACATTTCTGATCTCCACGTATATCGCAGACGTTTCGCTTTCGCAAACCGTGTGCAATGTAATACCTAATTTAAAAATCACATGTTTTGAATTTGAAAGTAGGCAATCACTTATTTCATATCCAACCATGTTTGTTACAAATATAGGTTCAACCACGAATGCATAATTCAATGCACAGGTACATCTACTGAAGAACTACATAAGCACCAAGTAAAGAATGATGAACCACAGTTGTACTAAAGACTGTAAAGAGAGAGGCGAAAGACATTCTGGTTGCTGGAGAAGGTGAATCGTAATGCCCATATTGTGCCCTCCTCCATGCGTAATGCACGCACGACTCTAGGCCAACCCCTTGTGATGGCTGCTCGTCCATCCTTCACTGTCTTCATTAGGACTTCTCGATGCTCATTGTAGTCTGGATGAAATACTTTAACCTTCATTGCATGTCCACCAATCATGTACTTTGCGAGGTAATCTTGAGTGAACTGCTGCGGGAACCAGTGGGAACGAAAAAGATTCAGACATTGTTGTCTAACAACTCATTATGGGCAGTAAAAAGAGAAGGCTGTAGAGTCTGTAGTTACGATCCTACAGCTCACTGTTGTGCTGTATAGAGTATAAACAAATAATTTGCTTGCCACCATTCGTATCTTCTTGCTAATAATCCTTATCAGTTTCCTCAATTGATGCTTGTTCATCAATATCTCATTGCCCCATACGCAAAAAGGGTCGACGCGTGGATCCTTGCCAAGGGACAAGCAACGAGTCAATATTAGAAGCTAACTAGTGTCCAGGCCTGGATCTATATGCACTACATTATGGAACAACGGGGGGAGTACAAGCCGAGGGATGAAGCTAACCTCGGCGGAAAATGGTGGACACTCCCGCTGTTGTCCTGCATAAGTAGTGGAAAGGCATGATACGTATAACAGCGTTAACATCAAACAAATATAGCAAAGGTAAACAACATCATCTCCAAATGATAGCTTGAATGTGTTGGTTTCAATTGCTGTTAAAGCAGATATAAAATGGAAGGCAATGTTATCGACAGCAGTCTTAATAGCCATCCAATTTTGCAATTCAAACTGGTATTGTTGAAAATGAATAGAACGTAGGTAATGCTTAAACATTACACTGGATAAATGTGTAAAACTAAAATAAAGGGCAAGTGTTAACTACACCAGGAATAACTGGAACCAAATATAGCCGTTCAAACTGGTATTGATCTAGTCAAGCGGCATAGTTCCGACTTGCACATAATGAACAACACATTGTGAATGACTGAAATAAACAAGGCATAAATGACCAGTATAACAACCAAATATAGCCATTGAAAACTGGACAGAGTCTCACTGCAATCAACCTAACAAGCAAATACAGATAAACAGGGCATGTGCTTGAAAACTGGTCAAATGCTCACTGCAACCAACCTAACAAGAAGATAAAGATAAACAAGGCATCTGCTTGATAACTGGACAAATGCTAACAAAGCAACCTAACAACCAAATATAGATAAATAAGGCATCTGCTTGATAACTAGACAAATGCTCACTGCAACCAAATTAGGAACCAAATACAAATAAACAAAGCATCTGCTCGATAACTAGAAAAATGCTCACTCCAACCAACCTAACAACCAAATACAGATAAACAAGGCATCTACTCACTATAAACAACCAAATATAGCCATTCGTGAAACTAAAGTGGACAATTCATACTTAAACATCACATAGACCTATTGAACAATACATTTTTGCATAACTGAAATAATTAAACATGGCACAGTTAAAGCACCGCACGGCAAAATGCTACTACAACAAAGGGTACGGGTTGGCAAGCTAGAAAAGGTAAGATTTGCTGATAGAATGTTGCCTCATATTTCATGGACGAGATCCTTCTAGTTGGAAGAGCACAGACCCATGGTGCGCTCTCTGATGTCATAGATGGGTTGTTTCACCTTGGAAGAACCTTCGGGGGTGCCCTCCTCATGGTCGTGGTCGTGGTCGATGAGATCTGACTTGGCAATTGAGGATCCCAAGCCATCGTCGTGGAACGTTTCCTTCAGAAATGACAAAATGGGCTCGATGGCGTATAAAGCTTGCAAATCCTTGACCGCTTGGCGGAGGAGATCAGCGGTAGGGCCGTCGAAGAGATCGGCGGTGGTTGAACCAGAGGGGTTGGGGATGGACCACTTAACCCGTGACATGGCCCGCGTGAAGCCGTCGGTGTGGACAAGCTTGATGTCGTAGCCAGCTTTCCCGAGATACAGTAATACGCTAGCCCGCTGACATGAAGCCTTCGACATGGCAACATAGTCAACGTCTTCGCCGGCTTCCGCGATGACGTGTTGCTCCGGGATTGACAGGTTGGGGCGAACGGCGGCCACCTCGCCAACGTCTGCCGGAGAGGCCATGATAAACCTCTTCTTGGCCAAATGCTCGTCGGGCTCCCCGGGATACGTGGTCGAGCTTAGGCTGCGACATTCGGGAGCAGGGGATGTGGATCTGGTGGGGAGGGACACCGCAGGCCTCATCTAAAAACTTAGGGGAGTGGGGCGATGGTATGGGAATCGCTGGGTAACCTGAACTTTCTTATCTAAGCTAGGAGGAACGGGAAAACTGGCAGGGGTTGGCGGCAGCGTCGGCGGCCGCCGCGAGCTAGGGTTCGAGGGGGAGGAGCGGGTGGGGGACTGTGGAGGGGGGGTTGGTGTTTGAGGATACGCCGCGGCTACTGAAATTTTTAGTAATGGTGGGTGGAGATGGTGGTGGACGAGGGAGGGCGACGGTTCAAATGCCTCGGCTTCTGCAATTTTACTATAAGGTCGGTGAGGGAGTCCTGGATTAGGGGGTCTCCGGACAGCCGGACTGTTGGACTATGAAGATATGAGATTGAAGACTTCGTCCCATGTCCGGATGGGACTCTCCTTGGCGTGGAAGGCAAGGTAGGCAATACGGATATGTAGATCTCCCCCTTGTAACCGACTCTGTGTAACCCTAGCCCCCTCCGGTATCTATATAAACCGGAGGGTTTAGTCCGTAGGACAACATACAATCATACCATAGGCTAGCTTCTAGGGTTTAGCCTCTACGATCTCGTGGTAGATCAACTCTTGTAATACTCATATCATCAAGAACAATCAAGCAGGACATAGGGTATTACCTCCATCAAGAGGGCCCGAACCTGGGTAAACATCGCGTCCCGTGCCTCCTATTACCATCCGCCTTAGACGCACAGTTCGGGACCCCCTACCCGAGATCCGCCGGTTTTGACACCGACATTGGTGCTTTCATTGAGAGTTCCACTGTGCCGTCACCATAAGGCTTGATGGCTCCTTCAATGATTAGTAACGATGCAGTCCAGGGTGAGGATTTCTTCCTCGGACAGATCTTCGTATTCGGCGGCTTCGCACTGCGGGCCAATTCACTTGGCCATCTGGAGCAGATCGACAGCTACGCCCCTGGCCATCAAGTCATGTTCGGAAACTTAAACTACACTGCCGACATCCGTGGAGACTTGATATTCGACGGATTCGAGCCCATGTCAGGTGCGCCGCATAGTCACGACGAGCAGGACGTAACTCTGCCATCGGACAATATTCGGGAGATCGCATCTGCCACTACTCCGGCCGTCAATCCAGATCAAATCGTGCCATATGAGAGCGGAGGTATAGACCCTGCCATGGAGGCTGCACTCTCAGTGGCGATAGAGCCGGATACTGACTTCACCCCGTACGAGAGCCGTGTCGCCAAACCACTGGATTCACCTCCGGCCATGGACTCCGAGCCGCTTACATCCGCGCCCGTCGAATCCGACTGGGCGCCGATCATGGAGTTCACCTCCGCGGATATCTTTCAGCACTCACCCTTCGGCGATGTGCTAAATTCATTAAGGTCTCTCTCCCTTTTAGGAGAACCTTGGCCGAACTATGTCCGGCTAGAATGGGATGCGGACGACGAAGAAATTCGCCGCCCACCCACCACCCATTTAGTAGCCACTGTCGACGATTTAACTGACATGCTCTACTTCGACTCCGAAGACATCGACGGTATGGACGACGATGCAGGAGACGAGCAGGAACCACCGCCCACAGGGCGCTGGACCGCTCCCTCATCATACGACATATATATGGTGGACACCCATAAAGAAGGCAATGGCGACGAGACAGCGGAGGATGACCCCTCCAAGAAGCAACCCAAGCGCCGACGTCAGCGGCGCCGCTCTAAGTCCCGCCATAGCAAAAGTAGTGATACCGGCACAGGAGATAATAACACTCCGGATAGTGCCGAAGACAACCACAATCCCATCCAGCACGGTGTAGAGCCTGAGGATGAACGAGCCATCCCTCCAGAGCAGGCAGCAGATGGAGAACCGGAGGAGGACAATTACATGCCTCTCTTTGAAGACGAGGCGAGCCTCGGCGACGAAGAATTTATCGTGCCAGAGGACCCCGTCGAGAAGGAGCGCTTCAAGCGCCGGCTTATGGCCACAGCAAATAGCCTGAAGAAAAAGCAACAACAACTTCAAGCTGATCAAGACTTGCTAGCAGACAGATGGACCGAAGTCCTTGCGGCCGAGGAATACGAACTCGAACCCCCCTCCAAGAGTTACCCAAAACGCAGGTTGCCACCTCACCTCGAGGAGGAAGCATTGAAACCTCATTCACCAGTGTACGATGCGGCTGACCGGCCACTGCATGGCCGAGCCAGAGAGGCGTTTCAGCCTAAAGTTCAGCCTGCACCCCGCCGCCACTCATTCAAAAATACCAAGGCCCGGGGCAACACACAGGACCTGCGAAACGTATTGGACAGTAAGGCAAAACTTGCAAGGTCAATATATGGGTCACGGGCACGCGCGCCAACACGGGACGATAATCGTCGCGCCGGATACACCAAAAGCAAATCCGGCCGGGCCGAATACAGCAGACAAGACTCACATGAACTGCGTCGGGATATAGCCCGACACAGAGGCGCCGCACACCCCCTATGCTTCACTGATGAAGTTATGGATCACGAATTCCCGGAGGGTTTCAAACCCGTAAATATCGAATCATATGATGGTACAACAGATCCCGCTGTATGGATTGAGAATTTCCTCCTTCACATCCACATGGCTCGCGGTGATGATCTACATGCCATCAAGTACCTCCCACTAAAACTCAAAGGACCAGCTCGGCATTGGCTGAATAGCTTGCTAGCAGACTCCGTCGGCAGTTGGGAGGATCTGGAAGACGCATTCCTTGACAACTTCCAGGGCACTTATGTGCGACCACCGGATGCTAATGACCTGAGCCATATAACTCAGCAGCCAGGGGAATCGGCCAGACAATTCTGGACACGATTCCTGACTAAGAAAAACCAAATTGTCGACTGTCCGAATGCAGAGGCCTTAGCGGCATTCAAGCATAATATCCGTGATGAGTGGCTTGCCCGACACCTTGGCCAAGAGAAGCCGAAGTCTATGGCATCCCTCATGACACTCATGACCCGCTTTTGCGCGGGCGAGGATAGCTGGCTGGCTCGCAGCAACAACACATCCAGGAATCTGGGCACCCTGGATAACAAAGATGCCAACGGCAAACCATGACGCAACAAACACAAGCGCCGCAAATATGGTGATAAAACCAATAATACGGCAGTTAATGTCGGGTTCAGGGTCCCAAAGCCCAGTCAGCGGAAAGGGCCGCCCAAAAATACAAATCCGGGTCCATCCAGTCTGGACCGCATACTCGCTCGCCAATGCCAAATTCATGGCACCCCAAAAACGCCAGCCACCCATACCAACAGAGAATGTTGGGTCTTCAAACAAGCCGGTAGGGCAGGCGCCAAACACGAAGAGGGGTCTCAAAGCGACGATAGGGACGAAGAGCCCAGATTTCCGAACACATGACGGCAAAAGAAACCCCCCCCCCCATACTCAATCGGTGAATGTGGTAAATACCACCCAAATGGCCCACTTTGACCAGATATACACCCTTAAGGATGGCATCTCAACGGAACCTGCCGTCCCACAATATAAGCTAGGGCCGGTCACCTTCAACCGCACGGATCGTCCGGTCAATGCCAACCAGGGCAATCCAGCCGCACTAATCCTTGACCCAATAGTAAACAGGTTCCACCTCACTCGAGTCCTTATGGACGGAGGTAGCAGTTTAAATCTACTTTACCAGGATACAGTGCGCAAGATGGGCATCGATCAGTCAGCGATCAAGCCCACTAAGGCCACTTTCAGAGGCATCATACCAGGTATGGAGGTCAGCTGTACAGGCTCCATTCCCCTCGAGGTAATCTTCGGATCACCAGAAAATAACCATACCGAAGAGTTAATCTTTGAAATCGCCCCTTTCCATAGTGACTATCAAGCACTGCTCGGGCGAACCGCGTTCGCTCGATTCAACGTGGTGCCACATTATGCCTACCGTAAGCTCAAAATGCTCGGTCCACGCGGAATCATCACGGTTCATGGCAAGGCCGAATTTTCTTTCGACGCCAACAAATACATCACTGCCTTAGCAGCAGGAACACCGGGAAGCACCTGGCAGCCGAACCTCGAGTCGACACCTAGGCTCCCGGACACCGTCAAGGGGCTCCGAACCACTTTGCGGAAGGATACTCCGGCCCGTCCAGGGTTCAATTAAACACTCCGGCAAAGGCCACGATAGGCCGAACTCAGCGGCTCAACCGCCCTCCGGCATGCAAACATTTCTTATATTTCCTTCGTTGGTTCACCTTTGCACCGACCAGGAGGGACTCCACAGAGGCAGCTTGAACGCGCCTGGGATCCTTAGACATTCCCCGCAGCGACCGTCCGGCTACAATACGGACCCGCACTCAACCTCTCCCCCCTGGTCACAGCAGGTTCCGCTATCACAACTCCTTTTTTTGTCACATTACTTGTACCACATGCATAGATGTATTATTTATACAACATGTGGATTCATATGATGTATACCTGCTGGTTATTTCTTATCGAAATCATTTTTGTCAAATGGCATCCGAACACAGCGGTACACCCTAAATATGCCAGGGGCTTCGTCTTCCCCGTAACACGGCAATAAAAGTCTGAACACCTTCACAGAAGTTCGGCACCCCGAACTTATAGCATTATATGCATCAGCTCCGAATCATGTCTTGGGTCAATAGTTGGGTTTGCCCGGCTCCTATGTTTTGGTACCTTACGTTCTGCTATATCGGCTAAGGTAGCACTGGGAGAACTACTGTGATTGTGTCCCGGTTCTTCCGGACGAGCACCTCGGTAGGGAAAGCCGAAAACTGACTGTCATGATACGGCAAGAGCTGGTCAGCTGTTCGAGCAGTCACAAAATCTTTAAGGATTTCTCCCGCACAATGTCATAACCAATGCAGCGTGCGATGGATCGGCTTTTTTCTTCGATCAGGAGCTTATAGAGCCCCTAGTACGGTCTTCCGAACACAGGGGGCTGCGCCGACCATACTAAAGCTCCTCTGGCTAAGTGAGAGTGATAAAGCCCTATAGTCCGATTGCCTGGTTCGTTGTGCTGAGCACCTCCCTTAGAGGACCCAAAACTGGGATAAAGAGTGCCCAGGTTTATCCCGAACACCCCCGTACTCCTTACGTGGGGGCAGAAGCCGATGACTGGACAACTCTCAGCCTTAATATACAAACGGCCGCACAGGAGGGTAAACTTTTATATAACATTCGACATATCAACGACCTTGTTTAAACATTACAATGGACAATATGATCCGCATTCAGGGAAATATAATGTCCTTGGTACATAGCTCCGCCGCCAGGTAGGATCCTTTCAGGACACTCTTATAATATGATACGGGCTTGCAGTGCTCCTTCCCCTCCGGCGGTCCTTCGGTCACCAACTTTTCGGCATCCATCTTCCCCCAGTGTACCTTTGCAAGGGCAAAGGCCATTCGCACTCCTTCTATATAGACCGACCGCTTGATGACGTCAAGTCGAGGGCAAGCGCTTATAAGCCGCCTTACGAGCCCGAAGTAGCTGCTTGGAATCGGTTCGGCAGGCCATAGCCGGATAACCACATCTTTCATGGCTAGGTCCGCCGCCTTATGCAGTTCGATCAGCTGTCTCAATTGATCGGCAAAAGGCACCGGATAATTCGGCGCTAAATACTGAGACCAAAAAAGCTTGTCGGCGGTGTTCCTTCCTTCGGCTCGGTAGAAGTGAGCGGCATCTGATATACTGTGCGGCAGCTCGACAAATACACCTGAGAAGTCCAGACTCACAATCAGAAACAAAGTTTTTCCTTCAAATATTTTCTTTACATGGGAAAAGCTTACCTGTCGCGATCTTCCTCGCCTCTTGGATCACCTGCAGCGTGCTTTGGGTTTCCCCCTAGGCGTCGCTCGTGGCTTGGCGCGCCTTGGTGAGTTTGGACTCTTTCTCTGTTAAACTCTGCTCCAAGGCCTCACATTTACTTACGGCCTCTTGCAGCCCCTGCTCAGCTCTAATAACTCTGGCTTCGTCTTTCTCACGAAGAGCCCTCTCCGTGTCTGCCTTTTTCTCGGACTCGGCAACGGCCCTTTTGAGGGCCTCGACTTCGGTCATAACTCCTAGCACAAATTATGCGGCTTATTTCATACTGAACATTTATCTCGCAATAAACGCACATAATACTGATGCATACCTTGTTTATCCCTTAACTACATTTGCAATCGGCCAATTTCTTCTCTGGCCCGCTCAAGACTTTGATTCAGTCCAGCGATCTCCGCGGTGTGAGAGGCAGCAGCCGCTACAGGTATCTTCTTGAAACAGGAGAGAAATCAATGTCATTTAGTGAGTCTTCCTGAGATCATGAATCGATCCCCTGTCCGGTTCTTTCTTTCACCAAACAGTGTATCAGGGGCTACTATCTATACTATGACACTCCTCGATAACTCATATAACATACCTCAAAGCCTTTTTAAGACTGATACAGACTTCGTTCAGTCCACTCTCGGTCGACTGAATTTTTTCAATCACCGCGCCCATCAGGGCATGGTGTTCATCAACGATGGAGGCATCTCGTAGCGCCACCAACAAAGCATCCGAGCCTTCTGGATGGACAAAGGTTGCTGGCGGAATCTTTTTTCCCACGTCTCCGGCCCCTGCGGTTCGACCTCCAGGCGCTGCCTTCTCGGTTTTTTCCTTTTCTCCTTGGCCGGGGTCGTCTTGGGACGAGGCCTCGGTGTTTGGCACCTGTTTGGAGAAAGGGTCCTTCGAGGGCGTCCCGCTCTCCACAGCGTTTGAGCTCAGCAGGTCCTCCGATGAGGATTGTTCGGTACGGGACCTCGCTGGACTACAAGAAATATATAGCTTAAGTTAAAATACTAAGCCACGATGAGTCCGAACGCTTAAACGTATTCGAATTTTATATACTCACGAGTTCACCAGGGGCTGGCCCTGGGATCCCATGCCGGGCCGCTGTCGGCGGCGGCAGGAGACTCCTCTTGACGAGGAATCTTTCCTCTTTCAGGTAGTTCGCTTCCAAGTATGCGAAGGCCGTCCTCTTCCTTCCTCCCTCCGTAGGGGATTCATCTCCCTCCTCCTTTTCGTCCTCTTCGAAGGAGGAATGGGCATCAGAGCCTTCGGGTATTGTGCCCGAAGTGCCGCGACGACGAAGGCCACCCCGGGTCTTTTTAGCCTCCTTCTCGGCCATCTTCTTCGGCACCTTGTAAGGCGCCAGGACCAACATCTTCGTCAAAAGTGGGATGGCCGGGTCTTCGGGCAGCGGGGCCGGACAATGGATCCGCTCCGCCTTCTTCGTCCAGCTCTGGGAAAGTTGAATAAACACGCGTCAAGCACGTCCATTGGGTCATGCGGATGGAAAAGTTTGATAAACTCACCGAACTTGCAGGGCGAGACAGTTGGTACCCGCGGTCTTCGGTGGAGTCCGGCCACGATTTGCTGGACTTAAAAAGCACTCCAAATGTCCTCGTGCGACGAGCCGAAGAGCCTTCACAAGATTTGGTGCCTGGCCGGATCAAACTCCCATAGATTGTGAGTCCGGTGTTGACAAGGCAGTATCCGGCGGACTAACATCACCTGGACTACGTCGACGAGTTCAATGTTCTTATCTCCCATATCTTTAACACGCGTCTGGAGCACCGACAGTTCGTCGGACGAGGACCAATCCAGTCCTTTCTTGACCCAGGATGTAAGCCGCAAAGGGGCACCAGATCAAAACTCGAGAGAAGCGGCCCGCTCCTTGCCGCTCGGCTCAATGATGTAAAATCACTGTTGTTGCCACTCCTTGACAGAATCATTAAAGGTTCATGTTGGCCATATGACGTTGGGCATCTTGATCACCATAGCGCCCCCGCACTCGGTGTGTTCACCGTCCACCATCTTGGGCTTCACATTAAAGACCTTTAGCCATAAACTGAAGTGTGGCAAAACACGGAGAAAAGCCTCGCACACGACAATGAATGTCGAGATGTTGAGGAAGGAATTAGGGGACAGATCGTGAAGATCGATCCCATAATAGTACATGATACCGTGAACGAATGGGTGGAGGGGAAATCCCAGCCCGCGGACAAAGTGAGGGAACAATACAACCCTCTCGTGGGGTTCCGGAGTGGGGACGATCTGTCCCACCGTCGGGAAATGGTGGCCGATTTTCTTGGCCAGATACCCGGCCTCCCGAAGCTTTTTGATATCCTTATCTCGGATGGTAGAGGCCATCCATTTGCCTCCTGCTCTGGATCCAGATATCTTTGGAAGACCTCTTGTGGGTAGAGGAGGTGAACGCTCGCGCGTTGGAGCCTGAGCAGAATGGAATAAGTTGGGAAGAAGGTATGGGTGAAGAGGGTGAATTCTTGTCCCTTTATAATGGCGGAAGAGGCGATGCGCCTCCCCCTCGCTTGGTAAAACCTCTTATTCCCCAAGCGCCGTAAGTAATGGCGCGGATGGGTTACCCACGTCCGTATTGATGAGAATCCCGTAATAAGGGGGACACGATCTCCGCTTTGACAAGACGCATTAAGAAAACCGCCCCATGTTATATGCGGTGCTGGTTGAGAAAAACGGTTCGAATGATGACCGAGCCATGACATGACGTCGTGCTGTCAGAACGCGTTGGTAGATTAGATTTGTGGAAATATTATTCTCTCTGCGGTAGTATGTGGAACTTGTTTTGCAGAGCCGGATACTATTCTGGCGTTCAAAATCTTCTATGGAGTATTCGGAGGAGGAACCCGCCTTCCAATGTCGAAGACAATACTGCGTGCCGGACTCATCGTCATTGAAGCCTGGTTCAGGGGCTACTGAGGGAGTCATGGATTAGGGGGTCTCCGGACAGCCGGACTATATCCTTTGGCCGGACTGTTGGACTATGAAGATACAAGATTGAAGACTTCGCCCCGTGTCCGGATGGGACTCTCCTTGGCGTGGAAGGCAAGCTAGGAAATACGGATATGTAGATCTCCCCCCTTGTAACCGACTCTGTATAACCCTAGCCCCCTCCGGTGTCTATATAAACCGGAGGGTTTAGTCCATAGGACAACATACAATCATACCATAGGCTAGCTTCTAGGGTTTAGCCTCTACGATCTCGTGGTAGATCAACTCTTGTAATACTCATATCATCAAGAACAATCAAGCAGGACGTAGGGTATTGCCTCCATCAAGAGGGCCCGAACCTGGGTAAACATCGCGCCCCCTGCCTCTTGTTACCATCCGCCTTAGACGCACAGTTCGGGATCCCCTACCCGTGATCCGCCGGTTTTGACACTGACAGTCGGTGCTGGAGGAGTTGGGGCGACGGTTGAGGTACGACGGCTACTAAAATTTGGGTAAAGGAATTGATGCGGGGCGGGAGTGCCCAAGATCGCGCACAGTCCAATAATAATATGTGTGTATGATAATAAGGAAAAGTGGCGTGGATCCGCCGATTTTTGCAACTCTCAAGGCGGGTAGTTTGTTTTTTACATTTCTAGCTAGTTGGTCTATCGCACACGGTTCGTCCTAATTTCCAAATAAACTTACCCGCCTTTAGCTTGCACAGGTGATGGTTTTACAGCGCACTTGTATCGCACATGGTTAAGCCAGTACATCCACCCTTTGCTCGCGCTTGCGCGGTCGTGATGATTTCAGCGCACTTGCATCACACACGGTTGAGCCAATACCTCCACCTTGATTTGCTCGTGCTTGCGCGGTCGTGGTGATTTATGCGCACTTGCATTGCACATGGTTGAGCCAGAACCTCCACCTTAATTTGCTCGCGCTTGCGCAGGCGTGGTGATTCACATCGCACTTGTATCGCGAACGGTTAAGATATTATACCACGTGTCCGTTGAGCGTCATCAGAGTCTTTGCAGCAAAAAATAACGTTAGAGAGGGTCAAAAGACGGCCACACCAGGATGTGGCCCAAATATATATGAGTGAAAAGGGTGGTATGTGATGTTCAAAATTCCCATGCATAACTTTGACCATGTGGGCTCATGGTTGGGCGCGTCGTTGAAGATCGATGAGAGGGGCCGGAAGTCAAGAACCACCTGGAAGTGGCCAAATATATGTATGAATATTGGGGATGTTTAAAACTTTAAATACACAATGCATAACTTTGGTGGCACCTGCCTCGCAAACACAAAAGCACCCTAACAACTGTTGGGAAACATAGTAATTTCAAAAAAATTCCTACGCACACGCAAGATCATGGTGATGCATAGCAACGAGAGGGGAGAGTGTTGTCTACGTACCCTCGTAGACCGAAGCGGAAGCGTTGACGCAACGTAGAGGAAGTAGTCGTACGTCTTCCCGGTTCAACCGATCCAAGCACCGTTACTCCGGCACCTCCGAGTTCTTGGCACACGTTCAGCTCGATGACGCTCCCCGGGCTCCGATCCAGCAAAACTTCGGGGAAGAGTTCCGCTAGCACGACGGCGTGGTGACGATCTTGATGTTCAACCGTCGCAGGGCTTCGCCTAAGCACCGCTACAATATGACCGAGGTGTAATATCGTGGAGGGGGGCACCACACACGGCTAAGGAACGATCACGAAGATCAACTTGTGTGTCTAGAGGTGCCCCCCTGCCCCTGTATATAAAGGAGCAAGGGGGAGGGGCGGCCGGCCTAGGAGGGGGCGCGCCAAGGGGAGTCCTACTCCCACCGGGAGTAGGACTCCCTCCTTCCTTGTTGGAGTAGGAGAAGGGGAAAGAGGGGGAGAAGAAGAAGGAAAAGGGGGATGCGCCCCTTGTCCAATTCGGACCAGAGGGGGGGCGCAGGCCTCCTTCCTTTTGGCCTCTCTCCTCTATTCCCGTATGGCCCAATAAGGCCCATATACTCCCCGGCGAATTCTCGTAACTCTCCGGTACTCCGAAAAATACCCGAATCACTCGGAACCTTTCCGATGTCCGAATATAGTTGTCCAATATATCGATCTTTACGTCTCGACCATTTCTAGACTCTTCGTCATGTCCCCGACCTCATCCGAGACTTCGAACTCCTTCGGTACATCAAAACTCATAAACTCATAATATAACTATCATCGAAACCTTAAGCGTGCGGATCCTACGGGTTCGAGAACAATGTAGACATGACCGAGACACATCTCCGGTCAATAACCAATAGCGGAACCTGGATGCTCATATTGGCTCCCACATATTCTACGAAGATCTTTATCGGTCAGACTGCATAACAACATACGTTATTCCCTTTGTCATCGGTATGTTACTTGCCCGAGATTCGATCGTCGGTATCTTAATACCTAGTTCAATCTCATTATCGACAAGTCTCTTTACTCGTTTCATAATACATCATCTTGCAACTAACTTATTAGTTGTAATTCTTGCAAGGATTATGTGATGTGCATTACCGAGAGGGCCCAGAGATACCTCTCCGACAATCAGAGTGACAAATCCTAATCTCGAAATACGCCAGCCCAACATTCACCTTTGGAGACACCTGTAGAGCTCCTTTATAATCACCCAGTTACGTTGTGACGTTTGGTAGCACACAAAGTGTTCCTCCGGTAAACGGGAGTTGCATAATCTCATAGTCATAGGAACATGTATAAGTCATGAAGAAAGCAATAGCAACATACTAAACGATCGAGTGCTAAGCTAACGGAATGGGTCAAGTCAATCACATCATTCTTCTAATGATGTGATCCCGTTAATCAAATAATAACTCTTTTGTTCATGGTTAGGAAACATAACCATCTTCGATTAACGAGCTAGTCTAGTAGAGGCATACTAGTGACACTCTGTTTGTCTATGTATTCACACATGTATTATGTTTCTGGTTAATACAATTCTAGCATGAATAATAAACATTTATCATGATATAAAGAAATAAATAATAACTTTATTATTGCCTCTAGGGCATATTTCCTTCAGTCTCCCACTTGCACTAGAGTCAATAATCTAGTTCACATCGCCATGTGATTCAACACTAAGAGTTCACATCACCATGTGATTAACACCCATAGTTCACATCTTCATGTGACCTATACCCAAAGGGTTTACTAGAGTCAATAATCTAGTTCACATCATTTATGTGATTAACACCCAAAGAGTACTAAGGTGTGATCATGTTTTGCTTGTGAGATAATTTTAGTCAACGGGTCTGTCACATACAGATCCATAAGTATTTTGCGAATTCTATGTCTACAATGCTCTGCACGGAGCTACTCTAGCTAATTGCTCCCACTTTCAATATGTATCTAGATCGATACTTAGAGTCATCCAGATCTGTGTCAAAACTTGCATCGACGTAACTTTTTACGACGAACCTTTTGTCACCTCCATAATCGAGAAATATTTCCTTATTCCACTAAGGATAATTTTGACCAATGTCCAGTGATCTACTCTTAGATCACTATTGTACTCCCTTGCTTAACACAGTGTAGGGTATACAATAGATCTGGTACACATCATGGCATACTTTATAGAACCTATGGCTGAGGCATAGGGAATGACTTTCATTCTCTTTCTATCTTCTGCCGTGGTCAGGGCTTGAGTATCTCTCTCTTTCATACCTTGTAACACAGGCAAGAACTCTTTCTTTGACTGCTCCATTTTGAACTACTTCAAAACTTGTCAAGGTTTGTACTTATTGAAAAAAAAACTTATCAAGCGTCTTGATCTATCTCTATAGATCTTGATGCTTAATATGTAAGCAGCTTCACCGAGGTCTTTCTTTGAAAAACTTCTTTCAAACACTCCTTTATGCTTTGTAGAATAATTCTACATTATTTCTGTAACATCCCAAAATTCTAAATTTTGGAATGTTATAAACAAATAGATAGATTTGATTGATTGTTTGATTGATTGCGTGAAATTGAGTGAAATTCGAATTCTTTTGAAAGTTAAATGAGAGGGAATAAAAGGACTTTCCCAAACTTTCATATTTGCTTTCTGATCTCCATGAATTCAAATGCTTTTCAAACACTAAACCCCGGAGAGAAGATGACATGACTTCTTCCATTTATTTAAATGACAAGGGGTGTTGAAAATATTTGAATTTCATTTGAAAATATTCCAATTCTGAAACTTTATGCGACTCAATGATTTTCACGAGAGAAGATAAAATGACTTCTTCAAATTATATGAAATATGAGTTGGGAGTTTCAAAGAATTAAATTCAAAGTTCTTTGAATTTATTTTATTTTCAATTTGGAATATTAGATCATCATGCATATCTTATTTTCTTGCTTTTTGGTCGATCCTAGAAATTTCACGCAGCTCAAGGACCTTCGGAGAGAGTTGGAGATTTCGTTATTTTCTTATTTGAGAGTTTTCTCGAATTGGAAAAGAGGATCATTTGATTTATTTATTTCATCTTCAATTATTTTTCCGTTATCAAAAAAATATGAGAGAGGGAATAATATGACTTTCCCAAATATAGGAAAAATGAAGATTTAATAAATAGATCAAATTTCGTTTTCCGGTGTTTTTTTGCGTTTTATTTGGATAGGGAAAAATGCGCGTTTTTGAAAATTTTATTTTAGGCCCGGAGAAAAGTTCATTTTGTTCGACTCATTTTTAGGAGTCGGGAAAAATTTACTTTATTAGTTTTGGAGTCCTGGTAGATTTTGTTTTTCTGTGTTTTCCAAGCGCGGAAACCGTTTAAAAAAAAACCTCAGCGCCTTGGGCCAAAGGCCCAAGCCGCACCGACCAGCCAAGGCCAAGGCCATCGCCGCACGCGCGCGTGCCCAACGCTCCAGGAGCCGCCGCCTTTGTCTTTGGAAGTCCTAGTAGGACTTTTGTCCTACTTCCGTTTATTCCGTTTCTTTTTCTAGATCTTTCTACTCCTATTCTTATTCCTTGTTCCCTCCTCCAAGCAACCCCCCTCCCCAATATAAATACCCCACACCCCCCCTCTAAACACATCAAACCAAACCCCCTCTCCTTCCCAAGCCGCGCCTCACCCCGCGCCTCTCACCCGCGCCGGCCCTGCGTCACCCGCCGCCGCCGCGCCTTGCCTACACCACCCAAGCCCCAAGCCTCCACCGCGCCTCTCACCCTACGCCGCACCTTGCCGCGCCGCCGCCGCCCTGCGTCACCGCCACCGCCGCACCTTGCCGCGCCGCCGCCGCCCTGCGTCGCCGTCGCCGCCGCACCTTGCCCCCTGCGTCACCGCCGCCGCCGCATTGCCGCGCCCTGCGTCACCGCCGCCGCCGCACCTTGCCGCGCCGCCGCCGCCCTGCGTCACCGCCGCCGCCTTGTGCACCGCCGCCGCCGCCCAACGCCGCCGTCGCCGCCGTTCGCCGGAGGTACCGCGCCGCGTCTCTTCTTTCCCTCGGTTCGGTTTTTCCTATAAATCGTTCCGATTCTTTTCTTCTCCACCGATTCGTTTTTCTTTCCGGTTCTTCGCTAAACCGTTCCGGTTTTCTAGATCGGTTTTCGTTTCGGTTTTCTTCTCCGAAACCCTAGATCGGATTCGTTTTCTTTTCCGATTTAGTTGCCTTGGACCGTTCGCCGGACCGTTCGTCCTAACGAACGTGATCACCGGATTCTTCTAGGTTAACGAACGTCCGTTCGTTTAACCGTTCTTCTTTTTCTTCTCGTCGGATTTATTCCGCGATCGCGATCTCAGATCCGATCTTCGTTCTAGTTTATCTTCTCGCTCGTTTATCGGAATCAGGTGATTCAAGCGCCTGGAGTTTCGTTTCGAAACCGCCGTTCCGTCTAATCAACTTAAACAAGTTTTTGCCCCGGTAAAATTTGACCTAGTTTCAACTTGCTAGAACCGAGTTGTTTTCTTCCGCCGTTTGTTTTCCGTCGTTTGTTCGGTTCGTTCTTTCTTTGCAACCGGAGTTCTTAAGTTGAACTTTCTGGTTCGTTCTCTCGTTCGAGTTTTACTTGTGCATTAGATGAGTACTTATTGTGTGGTTACTATTGTTTGCTTACGATAGATTGACCGGAGTGTGACGAGTAGATCTATCACGAGTTTTGAGTGCGAATCATCTTCATCAACATTGCAGGCAAGTTCACACTTTGATCATACCTTTTCTACAACCCAGTTTTATTGCATTAGATCAATCCTCACACATTGCATGATTAGGATCTAATTAAATTGTGGGATGGGAAGTAGATGAGGTAGTACCTATTACCTGTATTATTATGAAACCTTGGAGTTACTTCTACGTTTGCTTATTATGCCATGCTATGCTAGTAGACGTGGATTGGGTGAGTGATATCCATGACAGATGTGAGATTGATAATTTTAATGGTTTATCTAAGGTGGCAACCTAACACACATCTGGGTGGATTGAGGCACCTGATGTCTATCAGGACTTGCCTGTTTTTTTTGGACCGCCACCCAGGCTCAAAGGGATCATAAGATCTTTCATGCTAGAAACTTCCGTGTGCAGCCACATGCTACTATGGGCTCTGCATAGTTGACTAAGTTGTGCGAACTCTTACGGGGTGGACTAGCAGATGTAGGGGATGTAGGTGTACCGGTCTACCCCACATGTAAGGTGCTAGTGCTTCTGAAAGACTATGTCTCGGTCATCCGTTTCTCAAACACCATGTAGTGCGAGAAAACAAACGGAGGCGATCGAGTCATGTGGGGAAAAGTGCGCAAACCTCTGCAGAGTAACAAACTAATCATGATTAGCCGTGTCCCCGGTTATGGACAACTTGAGTATCTAGTACTTGAATATCATGTGAATCTCAACATGTTACTTCTAATTAATGTTGTTGGGTTTTAATTATTTTTAATTGGGATTGAGAATGCTGTCAACCATTCTCAATGTTCAACAACCACCATGATAGTTAAATAAATTTATTCCTTTGCAGTAGGGAAAAATTGGCTTTACGCAAAAACCTTATAACCATAGAGCTTTTCCACCAGCCAAATATGCATGTAGTGATAGCCATTGTTCATCATTCTCTATGGTGTGAATTTGCCAGTACATTCAATGTACTGACCCGTTTCGGGCTGCAACGTCTCATGTTGCAGGTTTCTTACGACGAGTAAGTGATACGTTAGGGTTACGATTTCTACACTCAACTTTGCCGTTGGTGTTGATGGGAATCCACAACCTTGTTGCTTCCGCTATATTGGATTGAGGTAATAGTATTTACGTTACTTTATACATGTGATTTACCTCTGTTATAAATCCTTCGAGTACTGTGTGTGTCAGCATACTGATCCAGGGATGACACATAAGCACAGAGACTTGATCCATTCGGGTCGGGTCGCTACAAGATGGTATCAGAGCACATGTTGACTGTAGGACGTGACCCTAGAAACTGGCAAGCCCATAGCAAAGATTTTTCTCTACAACTTTCCCTTTCAAAAAGATCTTTTACCTCTCTTCTCTTCTGAGCTTATTCAAAAATTCCCTTTAGTGAGACCATACCCCTTTCCCTTTGACCACACGAAGATTCGACTGATGAGACCACTCCAAGAAGTACAGGATATCAGACTAGTAAGACCATTCGGAATGAAGAGGATTTTACCATACATTATGATAATGGAAACTACAGCTGTTGAAGACTCTGAAGACTAGGAGAATTGGAGGCTCTGAAGAATCCCTAGATTTGTATGACCTAGGAAGGCTACCCTTATGGAACTTGACAGATTATGGAAGTTGACAATACCCGAGATCAAGGTGTATCGAAGAAAGACTGAAACAAGGAGTACGAGAACTCGAAGAAAATCCTAAGGCAGGGGATATCAACTATGGAAGATAGCTCATGGCAATGACAAGGGCAGAAACACGGTTATCCGTGATGTCATCCCGCTAATGCTATTGTCACCGTGCTGAGTTAAGGATGCATTCATCAGAATGGATTTGATGGAAGAAGGCTGATGGAGCACCTATCATAAGATGAAGTTTTAACCCTAGCCGGTGTATCACCAGGATCTGGAGTATTACATCAAGAAGTTTAAGGTGGAGCTCCAGGAAGTCGTATTAGACAAGGAAGCATTTCGTGAAGAACTTAAGACCAGAAGTTGAAAGCAGCCAAGCTAGAGAGGAGTTACAACCTCGAGATACCGGAGATTTGTCAGGAACTGAAGGACAGTAGACCATGGTTCATGTGAAGGATGTTGAAACCAGAAGTTTGAATGCAACTCCAAATATTCAAGGATGTCGAGAGACTTCGCGTCAACAGAGTTGATCTGGCGAAAGGACTTGAGAAAGATCAAGCACGACCGAAAGAAGCCATTGGAGGCATGAACAAGGCTTGAAGAGTTTGGAGACGTTGAAGATTTATTGACCTTTAGAAGACCAAACCCCTGTTATATACCTACGTTAGATGCGATGATTGTGAGCTGTCATTTGTTTGATGTTTTTCGACAGCCACAACAAAAATCTGTCTTTTCAAAACTGTTGTTTGCATTGTGTGTATCCCTCTTGATCTCTCTTATCTCACCCCAAACCCATGGACCCAATAGATGATGAATGGAGATGAGCTTGTATTTTCTGGACCGATGAGTCAATTGGAGACAGACCGATGGATTCAGAACATGGAGGATCATATGGAGAACAACCCTATAGTCGGAAAGGATATGGCCCAGTATGCTCTTCAATGCTTTGAAAGAGGTGCTGCTACTTGGTGGAGGATGTACCAAACCATCAATGGATGGCAAGGAGTAACCACTTGGAAAGAATTTAAGTTGACTTTGCTAAAGTCTCGGTTTGTGTCCCAGAAGTTGAAGCCTTATGGAAAGGATATGAAGAAAACTTATGCATGCAAAGCTTTGTGGAGAAATAGGACACAACCATAAAGAACACAAGGATGAATGCCCTAATGTGAAGGAAGTCACCCAGTTGAAGAATGCCCAACTAGGCAGAATTACTTGTTTCTTGTGTGAAGGGACTACCCACTACCCTGCTCAGTGTCACATTTACCCCTTGGTACAAAGAACCATCCAGCAGAAGGAAGAAGCAATGAAAGGAGCCCTTATGGAAAGTTTAGAAGAACCCGTGATGAAGGAAGATGTGGAGGACACACCCAAAGAAGAGCCAATTAAACCCTGCACTAAGTCATGCTATTCATGTGGAGAAGAAGGACACATGTCCCAGAATTGTATGAATGGGAATTTAGTAGAATTCCCGACAGAGGAAGTAGAGTATGACCCACTGGAAATAGAAGCTCTGGTTGGAATGGAAAAATCAGAAAGAGACGGTAGATTGGATTCCAGGAAGGACTGAGTCATATCACCTGTTATAGGTGCAAGTCAGGACCCCAGATTGCCCAAAGGAAGATGAGGACCCAGGAGGCTATACACACAAGGAAACCTCGAAACTTGTCAGAAGTAATATGTTTCCGTTGTAATGAGCAGGGCACTTTGCCAGAGAATGCCCCAAGGAGAAGGAAACTTGTGCTAGATAGTTGAGTTTGCAACAAAAGAAATGGAGTAGTAGAAGTGAGAACATTTTCTTTTATATTGAGGTGTTGAGTTGAGACATGTAATGGAGAAGCGAGAGATTGTAAATCATTTGAGAATGAATAAAGTAGCATCGTTGGTACTGATATGGATTTTATGAGTTGTTACTCTATGAAGAAGGATTTGACCATTTTTGAGGATATGAGAAATATGGTCTATGGAAAATTTGTGCATTTTAAGGGTGGTAGTACCCTGTAATGGATTTCGGACAAAAATGAATACGAGTTTTGTCTCGATATGTGTGATGCCCCAAGAGTATGTGGGATGAAGTTGGAGACCGTCAGTTGTTTGGACCAACTGTGATCAAGGAGTCAAAAGAGAATGTTAAGTTATTCGAAATCGACTGAAGGTAGCTCAGTCCAGGCAGAAGAGTTGTGCAGACTCAAAACTCAAGGCGATAGTCTATGATATTGGAGATAGAGCATGTCTTCGTGTGACCCCTCTGCGAGGAGTTAAAACGATTTGGAGATAAGGGACAGTTAGCCCCGAGATTTGTAGGACCATACCGAGTTATGGAGTGTATGGGAGAAGTGGCCAACAAGTTGGAGTCATCCGAAGGACTGTTAGGAGTTCAAGATGTGTTTCACGGTTCCCAGTTGAAGAAGTGCCATGCAGAGATGGCCAATATTCCCTGTGTAAGGACGCTTGACCGCAGAAAGGATAATGATGTTCCACGAAGTGGAATATGGACTTCATAAGTATAAGTTTTATCCGGTATGAGGGATATCCCACGAGGATGAAGAGATGAATTACTATTGGATATAAAGGAGGTATGATGTTGGAAATATGGATCAATGGAAACTCCATGATGAGTCTGAGTAACATGTCCTAGTTTGGTGCCAATAGAAGGAAGGAAGACAGTACAATTGGATGGATTTAAGTATGCTAGGAAGCTGGAAGTTGGATGTTGGAATAATGAACGTTGCCCGATGATAAGTTCAAGGACTACAAGTGATGAGATGGGCCATAACCCACAGGCCCCAGGACCTGCCAAGAAGCAAGCACATTCTTGCTGAAGGAAAAACCCTGGAGGAGTTACGCTTTATCGATAGACGATCTTATAGGAGTAACGCAAAACCTGAGAGTTGTGAAGGAACGATAGATGGTTGTTTGGCTTGCAGAATCTATGGATTATTCCGAACTTGGTTCATCGACAAGAGAAATTCTGCAATGCTTGTGAGGATGACCGAGTGTTAGAATGCGAGATTCGCTAAACCGTATACAAGGTAATGATTTGGGTGCGGGATGGATTGATCACCATACCGACTTACTCTTATTATTCGCCTTGCTATATGGGATGGTAAATCTGAGTGACTTGCCTATAGTAGAGAGACGACGATATTAAACCTTGTTAAACCTTAGAATGGTATAAGAATTTTTCCCTTGTACACGGCAGCTTTTTGCCAACCGTAGGTTATACGGTGAGGATCACCCAGACCCATTTCCTGCAGGAGAAACCACAAATTGTTGACCACCATGAGATATCGATAGTTGTTTAGTTTTGGCGCCAGACCCGTCAGCTAAGAAGACCCAGTCTCGGAAGAACCTTACCAGATGAAAGACAGAAGAATTGTGGTAAGGTTATGCCACTACCGGAAGAGCCCGGATAAGGAATTATCCTGAAGATCTAAGAAGACCGACGCTGTCAAGAATATGGATGAGTATATGAGTTTTGATGGAACCGTAACCATGCTTCTAAGGGTGGTAGCACCCCAGACCCCGTGTGATGATCGATGGATTTTGAGGAGACCCCAAACCCTAACCTATTTTTCTAGCCTCTCCGAATCTCGAGGACGAGATTCATTTTAAGGGTGGTAGGTTTGTAACATCCCAAAATTCTAAATTTTGGAATGTTATAAACAAATAGATAGATTTGATTGATTGTTTGATTGATTGCGTGAAATTGAGTGAAATTCGAATTCTTTTGAAAGTTAAATGAGAGGGAATAAAAGGACTTTCCCAAACTTTCATATTTGCTTTCTGATCTCCATGAATTCAAATGCTTTTCAAACACTAAACCCCGGAGAGAAGATGACATGACTTCTTCCATTTATTTAAATGACAAGGGGTGTTGAAAATATTTGAATTTCATTTGAAAATATTCCAATTCTGAAACTTTATGCGACTCAATGATTTTCACGAGAGAAGATAAAATGACTTCTTCAAATTATATGAAATATGAGTTGGGAGTTTCAAAGAATTAAATTCAAAGTTCTTTGAATTTATTTTTTCAATTTGGAATATTAGATCATCATGCATATCTTATTTTCTTGCTTTTTGGTCGATCCTAGAAATTTCACGCAGCTCAAGGACCTTCGGAGAGAGTTGGAGATTTCGTTATTTTCTTATTTGAGAGTTTTCTCGAATTGGAAAAGAGGATCATTTGATTTATTTATTTCATCTTCAATTATTTTTCCGTTATCAAAAAAATATGAGAGAGGGAATAATATGACTTTCCCAAATATAGGAAAATGAAGATTTAATAAATAGATCAAATTTCTTTTCGGTGTTTATTTGCGTTTTATTTGGATAGGAAAAAATGCGCGTTTTTGAAAATTTTATTTTAGGCCCGGAGAAAAGTTCATTTTGTTCGACTCATTTTTAGGAGTCGGGGAAAATTTACTTTATTAGTTTTGGAGTCTAGATTAGATTGTTTTTCTGTGTTTTTCCGAGCGCGGAACCGTTTAAAAAAAAACCTCAGCGCCTTGGGCCAAAGGCCCAAGCCGCCGGCCGCCAGCCAAGGCCAAGGCCATCGCCGCACCGCGCGCGTGCCCAGGCTCCAGGAGCCGCCGCCTTTGTCTTTGGAAGTCCTAGTAGGACTTTTGTCCTACTTCCGTTTATTCCGTTTCTTTTTCTAGATCTTTCCTACTCCTATTCTTATTCCTTGTTACCTCCTCCAAGCAAACCCCCCCTCCCCAATATAAATACCCCACACCCCCCCCTCTAAACACAATCAAACCAAAACCCCCTCTCCTTCCAAGCCGCGCCTCACCCCGCCGCCTTCTCAACCCGCGCCGCGCCCTGCGTCACCCGCCGCCGCCGCGCCTTGCCTACAACCACCCAAGCCCCAAGCTCCACCGCCGCCTCTCACCCTGCGCCGCACCTTGCCGGCGCCGCCGCCGCCCTGCGTCACCGCACCGCCGCACCTCACCGCCGCACCTTGCCGCGCCGCCGCCGCCCTGCGTCGCCGCCGCCGCCCTGCGTCACCGCCGCCGCCCGCCGCCGCCCTGCGTCCCGCCGCCCCGCCACCTTGCCGCGCCGCCGCCGCCCTGCGTCACCGCCCGCCGCCTTGGTGCACCGCCGCCGCCGCACCAACGCCGCCGTCGCCGCCGTTCGCGGAGGGTACCGCGCCGCGTCTCTCTTTCCCTCGGTTCGGTTTTTCCTAATAAATCGTTCCGATTCTTTTCTTCTCCACCGATTCGTTTTTCTTTCCGGTTCTTCGCTAAACCGTTCCGGTTTTCTAGATCGGTTTTCGTTTCGGTTTTCTTCTCCGAAACCCTAGATCGGATTCGTTTTCTTTTCCGATTTAGTTGCCTTGGACCGTTCGCCGGACCGTTCGTCCTAACGAACGTGATCACCGGATTCTTCTAGGTTAACGAACGTCCGTTCGTTTAACCGTTCTTCTTTTTCTTCTCGTCGGATTTATTCCGCGATCGCGATCTCAGATCCGATCTTCGTTCTAGTTTATCTTCTCGCTCGTTTATCGGAATCAGGTGATTCAAGCGCCTGGAGTTTCGTTTCGAAACCGCCGTTCCGTCTAATCAACTTAAACAAGTTTTTGCCCCGGTAAAATTTGACCTAGTTTCAACTTGCTAGAATCGAGTTGTTTTCTTCCGCCGTTTGTTTTCCGTCGTTTGTTCGGTTCGTTCTTTCTTTGCAACCGGAGTTCTTAAGTTGAACTTTCTGGTTCGTTCTCTCGTTCGAGTTTTACTTGTGCATTAGATGAGTACTTATTGTGTGGTTACTATTGTTTGCTTACGATAGATTGACCGGAGTGTGACGAGTAGATCTATCACGAGTTTTGAGTGCGAATCATCTTCATCAACATTGCAGGCAAGTTCACACTTTGATCATACCTTTTCTACAACCCATTTTTATTGCATTAGATCAATCCTCACACATTGCATGATTAGGATCTAATTAAATTGTGGGATGGGAAGTAGATGAGGTAGTACCTATTACCTGTTTATTATCAAACCTTTGGGAGTTACTTCTACGTTTGCTTATTATGCCATGCTATGCTAGTAGACGTGGATTGGGTGAGTGATATCCATGACAGATGTGAGATATTTAATTAATGGTTTATCTAAGGTGGCAACCTAACACACATCTGGGTGGATTGAGGCACCTGATGTCTATCAGGACTTGCCTGTTTTATTTTGGACCGCCACCCAGGCTCAAAGGGATCATTTCATGCTAGAAACTTCCGTGTGCAGCCACATGCTACTATGGGCTCTGGCATAGTTGACTAAGTTGTGCGAACTCTTACGGGGTGGACTAGCAGATGTAGGGGTTGTAGGTGGTACGGTCTACCCCACATGTAAGGTGCTAGCGCTTCTGAAAGACTATGTCTCGGTCATCCGTTTCTCAAACACCATTGTAGTGCGAGAAAACAAACGGAGGCGATCGAGTCATGTGGGGAAAAGTGCGCAAACCTCTGCAGAGTAACAAACTAATCATGATTAGCCGTGTCCCCGGTTATGGACAACTTGAGTATCTAGTACTTGAATATCATTGTGAATCTCAACATGTTACTTCTAATTAATGTTGTTGGGTTTTAATTATTTTTAATTGGGATTGAGAATGCTGTCAACCATTCTCAATGTTTCACAACCACCATGATAGTAATTAAATTCTTATTCCTTTGCAGTAGGGAAAAATTGGCTTTACGCAAAACTGTAACCATAGAGCTTTCCACCAGCCATATATGGTAGTATAGCTTTGTCATTTCTCTCTAATT
>NC_053022.1:33380699-33398999 GCF_003073215.2 Triticum urartu
TAGTAAGGTAGCTGAGAAATCTGTACGGGGAATGTGCGTTCTCCGCTCCACATGTGGCTGGTAACCGCCATTATTACATGGGCTGAAGGTGTAATTTCGTGCAGAGCCTCCAATTGTGTCAGATTGTTCGGCGTCGAGTGGTGGCTGGGTTCGGGCTGTTATTTGCGGGTTCCCCCTCCCATGCTACGGATGGCTTGAACAATCTTTCCAAAAAGATGTTGGGGGGGACTGCATCGCGTTTTGCTCCGATGCGTGCTAGGACGTCCGCCGCTTGATTGTTTTCTCGGGCTATATGGTGAAACTCCAGCCCTTCGAACCGAGCTGACATTTTTAGGACGGCGTCGCGGTAAGCTGCCATTTTTGGGTCCTTGGCGTCGAAGTCTCCATTTATTTGGGATATCGCGAGGTTTGAATCCCCGCGTACCTCTAGGCGCTGGATACCCATGGATACTGCTATCCGGAGACCATGTAGGAGGGCCTCATATTCGGCTGCATTGTTGGAATCCGTGTACATGATCTGGAGCACATATTGGACTGTGTCTCCTGTGGGGGACGTCAGGACGACGCCAGCCCCCAGTCCGGCCAACATTTTGGAGCCGTCGAAATGCATAATCCAGTTTGAATATGTGCGTACTCTTTAGGGAGCTCGGCCTCCGTCCATTCTGCGACGAAGTCGGCCAAAACTTGCGATTTAATAGCTCTCCGTGGCTTATAGGTTATATCGAACGAGGAGAAGCTCGATGGCCCATTTTGCAATCCGGCCCGTTGCATCGCGGTTGTTGATAATATCGTTAAGTGGTACTTCCGAGGCTACTGTTATGGAACACTCTTGAAAGTAGTGTCGTAGCTTTCTGGGGATGCCATGAATACCGCGTATGCAATCTTTTGATAATAGCGGGTACCGATGATTTGCATGGAGTGAGGACAGTGGACACGTAGTAGACTGGCCTTTGAAGGGGGAATTTGTGTCCGTCCGTTTCCCGCTCGACAACGAGCACTGCGCTGACAACTTGGTGTGTTGCTGCAATGTACAATAACATTGGTTCGCCGGTGATTCGGCGCGGCCAGGACTGGGTTTGTTGCCAATATGGCTTTTATTTCATCAAGTCCGGCCGTGGCGGCATCCGTCCACTCGAAGTGTTCGGTGCGCCGAAGGAGGCGATAAAGGGGTAGTGCCTTTTCTCCCAAGCGGGAGATGAAGCGGCTTAAAGCCGCCACGCATCCGGTTAATTTTTGTATTTGTTTAAGGTCCTTTGGGACATCCAATTGTGACAAAGCTCGGATCTTGGCTGGGTTTGCTTCAATTCCTCTACCGGATACAATGAAGCCCAAGAGCTTTCCGGCTGGAACGCCGAAGACGCATTTTTCTGGGTTGAGCTTGATGTCATATTGTCGGAGGTTATCGAATGTAAGCCTCAAGTCGTTTACTAGGGATTCGACATGTCTTGATTTGACGACCACATCATCCACATACGCCTCCACTGTTTTGCCGATCTGGTTTGCCAGACATGTCTGGATCATGCGCTGATATGTTGCGCCGGCGTTTTTCAGCCCGAAAGGTTGTGTTGAAGCAGAATGGGCCGTATGGTGTGATGAATGCTGTTGCAGCTTGTCTGCATTCTGCCATCTTGATTTGATGGTAACCGAGTATGCGTCGAGGAAACACAACGAATCGTGTCCTGCGGTGGCAGTCGATAATTTGATCGATGCGGGGGAGGGGAAGGGATCCTTTGGGCAAGCCTTGTTAAGGTCTTTAAAATCGACACAGCGCCAGGATTTGTCCTTCTTTGGTACCATCACCAGGTTTGCTAGCCAGTCCGGATGTTTTATGTCTCTGATGAATCCGGCCTCCAATAGCTTGGCTAGCTCCTCTCCCATAGCCTGTCTCTTGGGTTCGGAAAAAACGCCGAAGGGCTTGTTTGACAGGTTTAAATCCTTTTAGGATATTTAAGCTGTGTTCGGCCAGCCTGCGTGGGATCCCTGGCATGTCTGAAGGGTGCCAGGCGAAGATGTCCCAGTTCTCTCGTAGGAACTCTCGCAGTGCGGCGTCTGCATCAGGGTTCAGTCGTGCCCCGATTGAAGCTGTTTTATTGGGGTCCGTTGGATGGACCTGGAATTTGACTATTTCGTCGGCTGGCTTGAAGGATGTGGATTTGGATCTCTTATCGAGTATCACATCATCCCTGTTAACCGTGGAGCGCAGCGCAGTCAGTTCCTCGGCCGCTAAGGCTTCGGATAGCGCCTCAAGGGCTAATGCGGCCGTCTTGTTTTCGGCGCGGAGTGCTATGTCCGGATCACTAGCTAGAGTGATAATTCCATTCGGCCCGGGCATCTTAAGCTTCATGTACCCGTAATGGGTATTGCTTGGAAGATTGTGAATGCTTCCCGCCCTAGTAAAGCGTGATATCCGCTCTTAAACGGGGCCACCTGAAACGTGACTTCTTCGGACCTGTAATTATCCGGCGTGCCGAACACCACATCTAGTGTGATTTTTCCTGTGCAGCGCGCTTCCCGACTGGGGATTATTCCTCTAAAGGTTGTGTTGCTTTGCTCAACGTGGTTCCAGTCTATTTCCATTTTTTGAAGGGTTTCCTCATGAATGAGGTTCAGTCCGCTGCCTCCATCCATGAGCACCTTGGTGAGGCGAAAGCCGTCCACTATGGGACTGAGGACCAATGCGGCTGGTGCTTGGGCTGTTCGGAATCTAGGTTCATCACTTGCGTTGAAGGTAATGGCAGTGTCGCTCCATGGATTTATTGTTGCAACTTGATAGACTTCGGCGAGGCTGTGGAGTGTTCTTTTTCGCACATTGTTTGATGCGAAAGTCTCGAAGACTGTGAGAACGATACTGGTGTCCTTGGGCTGGCTTTCTGCGGCCTCTGGAGTCCTCGCCGATTTTGGCCACCTGCCGGAGTATCCAACATGCTCTAAGGCTGTGAGTTGGTGTGGCGTCCTCTGTACTGTGAATTCTACAGGGTCCATCAAGCCATCTTTCCAGTATGGTTCCATGCCCTGTAGAGGGTTTTGGCTTTTTGGTGTTTATCCCGGGTGTCCTGTGATGATGCACCCTCTTAGTTCGGACGGGATTACTATTCAAGGCCGGATTATCCCAAAAATTTATTTCGGTTTTCCAGGCGCTTTCCATCCAACAGTATTTTTGTACTATGGACGCCAAGTCAGCGAAGCGTGTGATATCACGACGACTTACGGCGTTAAGGATTCCCTTGTCCGTGCAATTACTGCAAAAAATTGAGACCGCGTCTTCCTCGCGGCAATCGTTTATCCTGTTCATAACCAGGAGGAATCTGGCCCAGTAATGATGTACTGTTTCCTCGGGCCTCTGCCTGATTTGGGAGAGATCGCTTATGATTGGGTGGGCGGGTGTCGTTGAATCTTAAACCTGACCCAATCAAAGATTCGGAGGCCGAAGAGTTTCCGAACTCTGAAGTTTGGATTCTTGGATGTTGTCCAATGAATCTGGCCCGTTGCCTGATCCTAAGCTCAGGTCTTGAGTTATATCTCCCCCTCCGCGGGTATCCGGCTTGGAGGGGTCGGGAATTCGGACGTAGCTAGTCCTCAAAATAGATGAAGGGTCGCCGCACAGTGTCTCTACCACGGCAACGTGGTGGGTGACTTGGGGAGAGTTAATTTCTCTTAGATCGGGTTTAAGCCCAACCTGGTCGTAATCCAGCGACCCCAGGGCGCGATGCGATCCAAGAGCTCGTTTACGGAAGAGAGCTCCATTGGATCTAGCTGCTCGACGAGCTCCGAGCTGACGTGTAGGTTGCTTTTGATGACCCGAGAGGTCACCGTCGGCGCAACAGCCGAACAGGCGGTCATGAGGAAACCACCTAGCCGGAGGGTTTGGCCGACAGCCAAGGCTCCCTTAGCAACGGCGCTGGAGGATGGGAGGATGGCGAATCAGCGCTTCCTGATTGTGACGGCACAGAGGAACTCTCAATGAAAGCACCAATGTCGGTGTCAAAACCGGCGGATCTCGGGTAGTGGGTCCCGAACTGTGCGTCTAGGCCGGATGGTAACAGGAGGCAGGGAACACGATGTTTTACCCAGGTTCGGGCCCTCTTGATGGAGGTAAAACCCTATGTCCTGCTTGATTAATATTGATGATATGGGTAGTACAAGAGTAGATCTACCACGAGATCAAGGAGGCTAAACCCTAGAAGCTAGCCTATGGTATGATTGTTGTATATGGAGTTGATTGCCTACGGACTACAACCCTCCGGTTTATATAGACACCGGATAGGGTTAGGGTTACATAGAGTCGGTTACAATGGTAGGAGATCTTGAATATCCGCATCGCCAAAGCTTGCCTTCCACGCCAAGGAAAGTCCCATCCGGACACGGGACGAAGTCTTCAATCTTGTATCTTCATAGTCCTGGAGTCCGGCTGAAGGTATAGTCCGGCTACCCGAACACCCCCTAATCCAGGACTCCCTCATGACTATCGGCAAACCCCCACCTCGCTTATCGCGCGATGGCTAAGTTAGAGAAACGATGAGGTTGAAGAGATTGCTCTTAGCACGGACTTCCAAGAAATAATATGGTGTCAGATGATGTCGTGGTGGTGGCGGTGTGCCGGTACTCCTAGACGTGAATGCTTGTTCTGGCCCATGCCACCCTACTACTCCTACTACTTACTCCTACTATATAGTACTAGTATCGAGGATTCGAGGTGCTGGTTACGTACAGCGAACACATTAACATATGGCTACAGTAAAAACACCCGCCCGACGCGCGAAGCATGTGAAGCTAGTACAAATAGTGTACTACTATTGTTGATTGGCCTCATCCGATAACCTATTGCAATGCATGTACAATTATGTATTCGGAAAAAAAAATTGCCTCATCGCACCACTCACTCAGAGAAGCGACTCGAAAGCCATTCATAAATTTAGTAAGTTTACCAGACGCATATCATTTTATTACATACAACAGTCATCAACCCACATCGACAACGAGGATACATTATAAATACTAAAGTTTTCACCACACAACAAATAACAAGCCATGAAATGAACTTCAACTCAACATTCCCCGCGTTGGAAACGCTTGCTTTGAACCACAAGTGATTCTCTTAGGCCATCCGTTGTCGATCGAGACCAACGCAGGACTGATCATCCAGGCTGAAGCAGCCTACTATATCCTACCAGGTAGGGAACCACCAATGTCCGAGGTATAGACACAATTGCTTCTCATAAATGTGTCAACAGAAGTTGGATCGCCCTTTCACCATCATCGGATAGTTTTGTCCAAGGAAGAGCGAGTTTTCTCCAAGACTATCAATTCTGTGCCAGGGAGAAGGAGTTGGCGCTAGCACACTAGTATCCATCCCGAATACCATGCAACGGGTGTGGAATAGGTCCGGAGAGTGCAACCATGGGAGACACCTGCTTCCTTAGCAGTAACATCATCATTGGGCTGTATACACACAAGAAGAGGTGATCCATCGGAATTAGTTGCCAGGCGCCACAAAGTATATGGGCGCTGCTCGTGATCATCACCATCGGCATCTCCCCCTTGGTTATAAAAATTTTCAAGTATAGGTGGTGGGATGTTCACAGGACCTTGGAAACACAAGAAGAAGTTTAATTAGTAAAGGGAAACTTGCTAACCCGCATGGATGTGGATGAAACAATTATAATTACGGTGGAAGACAAACGTACCAAAACTACGAGGATACCATGCAAAAACAGTGCCACGAGTGGTGGCAGCAAACACAAGGCCCTAGTATTGAATTGCATCACAATACTCATTCGTGCACAGAAAGTGATTTTTGAGCAATATCCATCGAGTCGAACCACGAAGGATAGCAACAAGCTTGTCAAAGATAGCAACAACTTGATAGTTGTTGTAATTCCAAGAGCGTTGGGAACTCGACAAATTGCTATCTTCCGTAGAAGACAGTCACCATGATCGTATTTGAACGTGCGTACATTACCGGTGTGCTCAACCTCTGGGCAGTGTGCTGAGATTTTTGGAAGTGGAACCCAGTGACGAGTGTACACATTCACAAGTTCCCACTCGCAGTTGGACCCAATGTAAACAACTCAATCTCCATTTGCGCCCGCCCAAGCCTTGCCCTCAAGCAATGGCATCTTAACATCATGCGTATCATTATCAAGCGGCATCAACTTGCACAGGGCGAGGCCTCTGTCGTGCCAGCGCCAGTCATCAGGGTCACGGCGAAGAAGATAGGGGAGATCAAACCGCTCCTTGACTCTTGGGTTCTTTGTAATGATGTTATTAGTTGAGTCGAGAATGGGCTTGAACGAACCAGGCATGCTAGCCGAGGTCATGACGTCGCACCGATCAATGAGTTCCTCCACCACGTCATCTTTCAGATCGGGGCAAGAATAACAGGATCGTTTTCGGCCTGTTCCCTCCATGGAGAAGACGATCGAACAATGGCAGAAGAAAGGGTGAAGGGCTGAAGGAAAATGGAGGAGGGAGAGGAAGAGCATGCGACAGCAGTTCCAAATCGAGAGGGAAAGGCGAAGAGTCGGTGGACGGTTGCGAGTTTGCCACGGTTCACGAAGAGGCGCCCCGGCCTACACGTCCATTCGGAAATACTCCTACTACTCGCTGTCGTCTCACTGATATGTTGGAACGGGACCACATGTCAACGAAACATGGTGTGTAATTTCTCGTGCAAAATGCGATCTGGCCACGTTGGCCCGAGGTGCCGCATTAGTTATCGACCTTTATTTTTTTAATGGCGTGCCGATCAGTTTTGAAGCACGACTAACTGGTACTGTACGCAGAGAAAATGGGTTGTATTTGTCCTCCACGGTTTAGAGGCTGGCTTGTGGGCCTAGCAAGTTGACGCGTACACAATCAGGAGATGATTGTACGTGGAGAGGATGACAGCAGGGACCCACCAAGGTCATGGCAGTACGCAAGCAAGTGCCTCCTTATTTCAAGCCAATAAAAAATGGCTCCTCCTAGTGGATTTCTGACATCTGGGTCCCATGCCATTGTCAACGTAGTCAATAAACGAGAGAATTGCACAACGAGCGGCTCACACCAGGGACCCAGCAGCTCGCCCAGTTATTTTTGTTTTGGGTTAATTTGGTAAATGCCAATCCAAATCTGGTGTATCTGAGAAATGCCACTGCAATTTCCAAACTTTGAAAATTGCCATTTCATGCCATTTCTAGTGGCATTTTTTGAAGTCTGGAGTGGCGTTTTTCAAAGTTTGCAAACTGCAGTGGCGTTTTTCAAAGTTTGCAAAAATTGCAGTGGCATTTTTCAAAGTTTGGAAATTGCAGTGGCATTTTTATGAATCGCCATAATTGGAGTGGCATTTATCTAATTTGTTTTTGAGACGGAAGCAGGGTGTCAACTGGGCTGTGCGGGACACTCTGGCCTGTCTAGACAGCCTTTTCTTTTATGTTTACCACAGACCAGCCCAGTAGTTTTTTTTCTTTCTGAAAATGGCTAGCCCAGTTCTTTTGTGATTTGTCAAGTAAGTCGCTTTATCAGGCCTGTTGGGCTGCAAATCTTTCAAGACGAGGAGAGCTTCATTCGGCTGGCCGAGAAAATGGCCTATCAGTAATGAGAAATGGGCTGTACATTTTTAAAACACATCAAACCGGCAATTATTTTCAAATATCTTTTTTTCATTTCGAGATTTTAAATTGCATTGATTTTTATGCGTGGACAATTTATTGGATTTTATATTGATATACATTTATTTTTAAAATCAGTCTGAATGTGACTCGAAATATTCGGGATTAAAACAGTTCAGACCGCACCGACATATGCAAAATTTCGTATAATTTTTTAACCTGGCCACAATATGGGCTGTAATGCTAACATAAAAATATGGGCTCCAAAAAACCCTTAAGAATTAGCAAATGGGCTGTAAATTATTAGAAATAATGGCAGATGGGCTGTATGCTGTTTTCCACATTTTGAGGCTTTCCACAGATGGCCTGTATACTGTTGGATGTCCATCCAACGGCCGTCGTGCTTCTTCAATCTCTGCTCTTCCTGCTCCAGCCGCTCAAACAAGCGCGGCGGGACTGCCTGCTCCCTCCTCCCCGCGGCCGGCTGTGCTGCCGCGCAGGCCTCACCGCCCCACCGTACTCCCATCGCTGGCCTAGCCATCCCTCTACTCACCCACACCTGCTGTTATTCTCCGGCGACGGCAGACGAACCAGTAAACCCTCGTACAGTCGTACTCCCCTCCGCGTGGGAAACAAAAACAACTGCCGAGTCTTCCCTGCCTCCGTGTCGTTCCCTTCCTAGGCCTCGCCGTCGTCCACCGCCCTGGTGCTCTCGGCGTGGCGTGGTCAGCGTGGTCAACGACCGACATGCATCTGAAGTGGACTGTACGTGGAGAGGCTGACAGCTGTCCAATTCTTTTGCACGCAAGGAAATGCCTCCTTATTACGCGCAAAATAATGATTTCCTCCACCTGACATCTGGGACCCACCGAAACGGCCTCTGTATTTCGCGAAAAAAACGTTACGCCGCTGACAGCTCGGACCCACCAGCTATATCTTCGCACGCAAGGAAGTGCCTCCTTATTACGCACAAAAAAATGAATACTCCCCCTGCTAGCTGGGACCCAGTATAGTGGGCCTACTAAGTTGACGGGGACGAAGGGCTTTGTCAACTTAGTCAATATGCATGATTCTAGCTCGACTGACCGTACGATGTCCATCCAACGGCCGTAGTGCTTCTTCAACCTCTGGTCTTCTTGCTCCAGCCGCCCAAAGCAGCGCCGGTCGTGCCGCCTGCTCCTGCCTCCCGTGGCCGGCTGTGCTGCCGCGGAGGCCTCACCGCCCCCATACTACTCCCACCGCTGGCCAGGCCATCCTCCACTCCACTCACCCACACCCTATTATTCGTGGCGAACGGCAGCGCAGCCGAACCAGTGAACCCTCGTACTCCTCTCCGCGTGGGCATCCACTGCCGCGTCTTCCCCTTTCCTAGGCCTCGCCGTCGTCCACCACCGTGGTGCTGTCGGCGCGGCGTGGTCAATGTGGTCAACGACCGAATTCCATCGGAGAATACTGTACGTGGAGAGGCTGACAGCTGGGTCCATGGCAGCCGCACGGAAGTGCCTCCTTATTACGCGGAAAATAATTATTCCTCCACCTCACAGCAGGGACCCACCGGACGCCCACCAGTATATACTTGTGCGGAAAAAACAACGTTTTGCCCCTGACTGCTGGGACCCACCGACGGGCCACCGTATTTCGCGAAAAAACGTTCCCCCTGCTGTCAGCTTCGGACCCACCGAAGTTCCTCCTTATTACGCACAAAAAGAAATGAATACCCCCTGCTAGCTGGGACCCACCTTAGTGGCAGGCTGACTTGTGGGCCTACTAAGTTGATGGGGACGGAGGGCTTTGTCAACTTAGTCAATATGCACGATTCTAGCTCCAGTGACCGTACGATGTCCATCCAACGTCCGTAGTGCTTCGTCAACCTCTGGTCTTCTTGCTCCAGCCGCCCAAACCAGCGCCGGTCGTGCCTCGTGCTCCTACCTCCCGTGGCCGGCTGCGCTGCGGCGGAGGCCTCACCACCCCCTACTCCTCCCACCGCTAGCCAGGCCATCCCTCTACTCACCCACACCCCCTATTATTCTACGGCGACGGCTGCCTCACACCGCAGCGAACCATTGAACCCTCGTACTCCTCTATGCGTGGGCATCCACTGCCGCGTCTTCCCCGGCTCCGCGTCGTCCCCTTCCTAGGCCTCACTGTCGTCCACCGCCCTGGTGCTCTCGGCGCGTTGTGGTCAACGTGGTCAAGGAACGGCTTCCATCGGACGTGGACTATACGTGGAGAGGCTGACAGCTGGGTCCACGGCCGCAGCAAGGAAGTGCCTCCTTATTACGTGCAAAATAATTATTCCTCCACCTGACAGCGGGACCCACCGGACGGGCCACCAGTATTTTGCGAAAAAAATCGTTTCCCCCTGACTGCTGGGACCCACCGGACGGGCCACCGTATTTCGTGAAAAAAATCCCCCCCGCTGTCAGCTCGGACCCACCGGAAGTGCCTCCTTATTACGCACAAAAAAATGAATACTCCCCCGGCTAGCTGGGACCCACCTTGCTGGGAGGCTGACTTGTGGGCCTACTAAGTTGACGGGGACGAAGGGCTTTGTCAACTTAGTCAATATGAACGATTCTAGCTCCAGTGACCGTACGATGTCCATCCAACGGCCGTAGTGCTTCTTCAACCTCTGGTCTTCTTGCTCCAGCCGCCCAAAGCAGCGCCGGTCGTGCCGCATGCTCCTGCCTCCCGTGGCCGGCTGTGCTGCCGCAGAGGCCTCACCGCCCCCTACTATTCCCACCGCTGGCAGGCCCTGCGGCGACGGCAGCCTCACACCGCAGCCGAACCAGTGAACCCTCGTAGTCCTCTCCGCAGGGCTTCCACTGCCGCGTCGTCCCCTTCCTAGGCCTCGCCGTCGTCCACCGCCGTGGTGCTCTCCGCGCGGCGTGGTCAACGTGGTCAAGGAACGACTTCCATCGGAAGAGTACTGTTGTAGCGACCCGACCCATGGATCAAGTCTCTGTGCTTATGTGTCATCCCTGGATCAGTATGCTGACACACACAGTACTCGAAGGATTTATAACAGAGGTAAATCACATGTATAAAGTAACGTAAATACTATTACCTCAATCCATATAGCGGAAGCAACAAGGTTGTGGTTTCCCATCAACACCAACGGCAAAGTTGAGTGTAGAAATCGTAACCCTAACGTATCACTTACTCGTCGTAAGAAACCTGCAACATAAGACGTTGCAGCCCGGAAAAACGGGTCAGTACATTGAATGTACTGGCAAATTCACACCATAGAGAATGATGAACAATGGCTATCACTACATGCATATTTGGCTGGTGGAAAAGCTCTATGGTTATAAGGTTTTTGCGTAAAGCCAATTTTTCCCTACTACAAAGGAATAAATTTATTTAACTATCATGGTGGTTGTGAAACATTGAGAATGGTTGACAGCATTCTCAATCCCAATTAAAAGTAATTAAAACCCAATAACATTAATTAGAAGTAACATGTTGAGATTCACAATGATATTCAAGTACTAGATACTCAAGTTGTCCATAACCGGGGACACGGCTAATCATGATTAGTTTGTTACTCTGCAGAGGTTTGCGCACTTTTCCCCACATGACTCGATCGCCTCCGTTTGTTTTCTCGCACTACATGGTGTTTGAGAAACGGATGACCGAGACATAGTCTTTCAGAAGCACTAGCACCTTACATGTGGGGTAGACCGGTACACCTACATCCCCTACATCTGCTAGTCCACCCCGTAAGAGTTCGCACAACTTAGTCAACTATGCTAGAGCCCATAGTAGCATGTGGCTGCACACGGAAGTTTCTAGCATGAATTATCTTATGATCCCTTTGAGCCTGGGTGGCGGTCCAAAAAAAACAGGCAAGTCCTGATAGACATCAGGTGCCTCAATCCACCCAGATGTGTGTTTAAGTTGCCACCTTAGATAAACCATTAAAATTATCAATCTCACATCTGTCATGGATATCACTCACCCAATCCACGTCTACTAGCATAGCATGGCATAATAAGCAAACGTAGAAGTAACTCCCAAAGGTTTCATAATAATACAGGTAATAGGTACTACCTCATCTACTTCCCATCCCACAATTTAATTAGATCCTAATCATGCAGTGTGAGAGGATTGATCTAATGCATAAAAATGGGTTGTAGAAAAGGTATGATCAAAGTGTGAACTTGCCTGCAATGTGATGAAGATGATTCGCACTCAAAACTCTTGATAGATCTACTCGTCACACTCCGGTCAATCTATCGTAAGCAAGCAATAGTAACCACACAATAAGTACTCATCTAATGCACAAGTAAAACTCGAACGAGAGAACGAACCAGATAGTTCAACTTAAGAACTCCGGTTGCAAAGAAAGAAAGAACCGAACAAACGACGGAAAACGGCGGAAAAACAACTCGGTTCTAGCAAGTTGAAACTAGGTCAAATTTTACTGGGGCAAAAACTTGTTCAAGTTGATTAGACGGAACGGCGGTTTCGAGATGAAACTCCAGGCGCTTGAATCACCTGATTCCGATAAACGAGCGAGAAGAAAAACTAGAACGAAGATCGGATCTGAGATCGCGATCGCGGAATAAATCCGACGAAAAAAAAGAAGAACGGTTATACGAACGGACGTCGTTAACCGGGAAAATCGGTGATCACGTTCGTTGAGACGAACGGTCCGAAGAAAAACCGATCTAGGGTTTTTCGGAAAAGAAAGGGAAAACCGATCTAGAAAACCGGAACGGTTTAGAAAAGAACCGGAAAGAAAACGAATCGAAGAGAAGAAAAGAATCGGAACGATTATAAGAAAACGATCCGAGGAAAAGAGACGCGGCGCGGTACCTCCGGCGAACGGCGGCGACGGCGGCGTTGGGCGGCGGCGGCGGTGCACAAGGCGGCGGCGGTGGTGACGCAGGGCGGCGGCGGCGCGGCAAGGTGCGGCGGTGGTGGTGACGCAGGGCGGCGGCGGCGCGGGTGGGTGACGCAGGGCGGCGGCGGCGCGGCAAGGTGCGGCGGCGCGGTGGACGCAGGGCGGCGGCGGCGACGCAGGGCGGCGGCGGCGCGGCAAGGTGCGGCGGTGGCGGTGCGCAGGGCGCGGCGGCGACGCAGGGCGGCGGCGCGGCAAGGTGCGGCGGTGGCGGTGACGCAGGGCACGGGGTGGAGCTGCGTGCTGCTGCTTGTTGCGCTTTGATTTGATGTGTTTAGAGGGGGGGTGCTTGGGTATTTATATGGGTGAGGGGAGACAAAACTTGGGGTAGGGGGCAAGGAATAAGAATAGGAGTAGGAAAGATCTAGAAAAATAAACGGAAGTAGGACAAAAGTCCTACTAGGATTTCCTAAAAGAAAGAGGCGGCGGCTCCCTGGCGCCTGGCGCCTGCGCACGGGGAGGCTGGGGCGCTAGCGATGGCCTTGGCCTCGGCCGGCTGGTGGCTTGGGCCTTTGGCCCAAGGCGCTGCAGTTTTTTTTTAAAGTTCCGCGCTCGGAAAAACACAGAAAAACAAAATCTACCGGACTCCAAAACTAATAAAGTAAATTTTCCCCGACTCCTAAAAATGAGCCGAACAAAATGAACTTTTCTCCGGGCCTAAAATAAAATTTTCAAAAACGCGCATTTTTCCCTATCCAAAGAAAAACAAACAAACACCGGAAAACGAAATTTGATCTATTTATTAAATCTTCATTTTTCCTATATTTTGGGAAAGTCATATTATTCCCTCTCTTATATTTTTGATAACGGAAAAATTATTGAAGAGGAAATAAATAAATCAAATGATCCTTTTTTCAAATTCGAGAAAACTCTCAAATAGAAAATAACGAAATCTCCAACTCTCTCCGAAGGTCCTTGAGTGCGTGAAATTTCTAGGATCGACCAAAAAGCAAGAAAATAAGATAGGCATGATGATCTAATATTCCAAATTGAAAATAAATTCAAAAGAGCTTTGAATTTAATTTTTGAAACTCCCAACTCATATTTCATATAATTTGAAGAAGTCATTTTATCTTCTCTCGTGAAAATCATTGAGTCGCATAAAGTTTCAGAATTGGAATATTTTCAAATGAAATTCAAATATTTTCAACACCCCTTGTCATTTAAATAAATGGAAGAAGTCATGTCATCTTCTCTCCGGGGTTTTGTGTGAAAAGAATTTGAATTTACGAAGATCAGAAAACAATATGAAAGTTTGGGAAAGTCCTTTTATTCCCTCTCATTTAACTTTCAAAAAGAATTCGAATTTCACTCAATTTCACGCAATCAATCAAACAATCAATCAAATTCTATCTATTTGTTTATAACATTCCAAAATTTAGAATTTTGGGATGTTACAAACCTACCACCCTTAAAAGGAATCTCGTCCTCGAGATTCGGAGAGGCTAGCAAGAAAAGGTTAGGGTTTGGGGGTCTCCTAAAAAAATCCATCAATCGTCTCCGGGGTCTGGGGTGCTACCACCCTTAGAAACATCGTTACGGTTCCATCAAAACTCATATACTTCATCCATATTCTTGACAGCGTCGGTCTTCTTAGATTTTCAGGATAATTCCTTATCCGGGCTCTTCCGGTAGTGGCATAACCTTACCACAATTCTTCTGTCTTTCATCTAGGTAAGGTTCTTCCGAGACTGGGTCTTCTTAGCTGAAGGGTCTGGCGCCAAAACTAAACAACTATCGATATCTCATGGTGGTCAACAATTTATGGTTTCTTCTGCAAGAAATGGGTCTGGGTTGATCCTCACCGTATAACCTACGGTTGGCAAAAAGCTGCCGTGTACAAGGGAAAAATTCTTATACCATTCTAAGGTTTAACAAGGTTTAATATCGTCGTCTCTCTACTATAGGCAAGTCACTCAGATTTACCATTCCATATAGCAAGGCGAATAATAAGAGTAAGTCGGTATGGTGATCAATCCATCCCGCACCCAAATCATTACCTTGTATACGGTTTAGCGAATCTCGCATTCTAACACTCGGTCATCCTCACAAGCATTGCAGAATTTCTCTTGTCGACGAACTAAGTTCGGAATAATCCATTGATTCTGCAAGCCAGACAAACATCTATCGTTCCTTCACAACTCTCAGGTTTGCGTTACTCCTATAAAATCGTCTATCGACAAAGGTATGGGTCCTTCCTTCAGCAAGAATGTGCTTGCTTCTTGGCAGGTCCTGGGGCCTGTGGGTTATGGCACATCTCATCACTTGTAGTCCTTGAACTTATCATCGGGCAACTGTTCATTATTCCAACTTCCAACTTCCTAGTATTCTTAAATCCATCCAATTGTATCATCTTCCTTCCTTCTATGGTACCAACATTAGGACATGATTACTCTGACTCATCATGGAGTTGCCATTGCTCCATATTACCAACATCATACCTCCTTTATATCCAATAGTAATTCATCTCTTCATCCTCATGGAATATCCCTCATACCGAGATAAAATCTTATACTTATGAAGTCCATACTCTACTTCGTGGAACATCATTATCCTTTCCAGGGTCAAGCGTCCTTACAGGGGAATATTGGCCATCTCTGCATGGCACTTCTTCAACTGGGAAATGTGAAACACATCATGAACTCCTGACAGTCCTTCGGGTGACTCCAACTTGTTGGCCACTTCTCCATACGCTCCAAAACTCGGTATGGTCCTACAAATCTCGGGGCTAACTGTCCCTTAACTCCAATCCGTTTAACTCCTTGCAGAGGGAACACATGAAGACATGCTCTATCTCCAATTTCATAGACTACCTCCTTGAGTTTGTGAGTCTACATAACTCTTCTGCCTGGACTGGGCTACCTTCAGCCTATCTCAAATCAACTTAGCATTCTCTTCTGACTCCTTGATCACATTTGGTCCAAACAACTGTCGGTCTCCAACTTCATCCCACATACTCTTGGGGCATCACACATATCGAGACAAAACTCGTATTCATTTTGTCCAAAATCCACGCAGTGGAGTATCTTTATCCTTTCTGGGGGTCAAAGGTTCTTACAGGGTACTTTCACCCTTAAAATGCACAATCTTCCATAGACCATATTTCTCTTATCCTCAAAATGGTCAAAATTCTTCTTCATAGAGTAACAACTCATAAAATCCATATCTTTACCAACGATGCTAACTTTATTGCTTCTCCAATGATTACAATCTCTTGCTTTTCCATTATAAGTCTCAACTCAATACCTCTATATAAAAGAAAAGGTTCTCACTACCACTACTATATTACTTCTGTTACAAACTCAACTATTTATCACAAGTCTCCTTCTCCTCCGGACAACCTCTGGCAAAGTGCCCTACTCCATTACAACGGAAACATATTACTTCGGGCAAGTTTCGAGGTTTCCTTGTGATTATGTAGCCTACTTGGGTCCTTGGCTCCATTTGTGGGCAATTGCTGAGGTAGTGCCCTGACTCCTTGCACCTGTAACAGATGATATGACTCAGGTTCCTCCTGGAATCCAATCGGTTTCTCTTTCTGGACTTTTCCATTCCAATCAGGGCTCCTATTTCCTGTGGGTCATACTCTATTTCCTCTGTCGGGAATTCTACTAGATCCCCCTTCATACAATTTTGAGATACGTGTCCTTCTTCTCCACATGAATAGCAAGACTTGGTGCAGGGTTTAATTGGTTCCTCTTTCGGTGTGTCCTCCACCTCTTCCTTCATCGCAGGTTCTTCTAAACTTTCCATAAGAGCTCCTTTCATTGCTTCTTCCTTCTGCTGGATGGTTCTTTGTACCATGGGGTAAATGTGACACTGAGCAGGATAGTGGGTAGTCCCTTCACACAAGAAACAAGTAATTTGCCTAGTTGGGCATTCTTCAATTGGGTGACTTCCTTCACAATTAGGGCATTCATCCTTGTGTTCTTTATGGTTGTGTCCTATTTCACCACAGAGCTTGCATGCACCAGGTTTCTTTATATCATTTCCATAAGGCTTCAACTTCTGGGACACAAACTGAGACTTTAGCAAAGTCAACTTAAATTCTTTCCAGGTGGTTACTCCTTGCCATCCATTGATGGTTTGGTACATCCTCCACCAAGTAGCAGCACCTCTTTCAAAGCATTGAAGAGCATGCTGGGCCATATCCTTTCCGACTATAGGGTTGTTCTCCATATGATCCTCCATGTTCTGAATCCATCGGTCCGTCTCCAATTGACTCATCGGTCCAGAAAATACAAACTCATCTCCATTCATCATCTATTGGGTCCATGGGTTTGGGGTGAGATAAGAGAGATCAAGAGGGATACACACAATGCAAACAACAGTTTTGAAAAGACAGATTTTATTTGTGGCTGTCGGGAAAACATCAAACAATGACAGCTCACAATCATCGCATCTAACGTAGGTATATAACAGGGGTTTGGTCTTCTAAAGGTCAACGTCGTCAAACTCTTCAAGCTTGTTCAGCCTCCAATGGCTTCTTCCAATCATGCTTGTCCTTCTCAAGTTCTTTTGCCAGCTCAACTTTGCTTGAGCAAAGTCTCTCGTGGACGTCCTTTAATATTCTGGAATTGCGTTCCAAACTTCTGGTTTCAACATCCTTCACATGAACCATGGTCATACTGTCCTCCAGTTCCTTGACAAATCTCCGGTATCTCGAAGGTTTTGCTCCTAGCTTGGCTACTTTCAACTTCTGTCTTAGTTCTTCACGAAATGCTTCCTTGTCTAATACGACTTCCTGGAGCTGCACCTTAAACTTCTTGATGTACTACTCCAGATCCGGGTGATACACCGGCTAAGGTTAAAACTTTATCCTTTGCTGATAGATGCTCCATCAACCTTCTACCATCCAATCCATTCTGAAGACTTGCATCCTTAACTCAGCACGGTGACAATAGCATCAGCGGGCAATGACATCACGGATAACCGTGTTTCTGCTCTTGTCATTCCCATGAGCTATCATTCCATAGTTGATATTTCCTTCCTTAGGGTTTCTTGACAAAACTTTGAGTCCTATACTCCATGTTCCAGTCTTTCACCGATACACCTTGATCTCGGGTATTGACAACTTCCATAGTCTGCCAAGTTCCATAAGGGTAGCCTTCCTAGGTCATACAAATCTGGAATTCTTCAGAGCCTTCAATTCTCCTAGTCTTCAGAGTCTTCAACCGTCTGTAGTTTCCATTATCATAATGTATGGTAAAATCCTCTTCATTCCGAATGGTCTTACTTGTCTGATATCCTGTACTTCTTGGAGTGGTCTCATCAGTCGAATCTTCGAGTGGTCAAAAGGGAAAGGGGTATGGTCTCACTAAAGGGAATTTTTGAATAAGCTCAGAAGAGAAGAGAGGTAAAAGATCTTTTTGAAAGGGAAAGTTGTAGAGAAAAATCTTTGCTATGGGCTTGCAGTTTCTAGGGTCACGTCCTACAGTCAACATGTGCTCTGATACCATCTTGTAGCGACCCGACCCGAATGGATCAAGTCTCTGTGCTTATGTGTCATCCCTGGATCAGTATGCTGACACACACAGTACTCGAAGGATTTATAACAGAGGTAAATCACATGTATAAAGTAACGTAAATACTATTACCTCAATCCATATAGCGGAAGCAACAAGGTTGTGGTTCCCATCAACACCAACGGCAAAGTTGAGTGTAGAAATCGTAACCCTAACGTATCACTTACTCGTCGTAAGAAACCTGCAACATGAGACGTTGCAGCCCGAAACGGGTCAGTACATTGAATGTACTGGCAAATTCACACCATAGAATGATGAACAATGGCTATATCTCTCTCTT
>NC_053022.1:33399999-33451961 GCF_003073215.2 Triticum urartu
AAAATTTCATACGCGGTATTCATGGCATCCCGGAAGCTACGACACTACTTTCAAGAGTGTTCCATAACAGTAGCCTCGGAAGTACCACTCAACGATATTATCAACAACCGCGACGCAACGGGCCGGATTGCAAAATGGGCCATCGAGCTCCTCCCGTTCGATATAACCTATAAGCCATGGCGAGCTATTAAATCGCAAGTTTTGGCCGACTTCATCGCAGAATGGACGGAGGTCGAGCTCCCTAAAGAGTACGGCACATATTCAAACTGGATTATGCATTTCGACGGCTCCAAAATGTTGGCCGGACTGGGGGCTGGCGTCGTCCTGACGTCCCCCACAGGAGACACAGTCCAATATGTGCTCCAGATCATGTACATGGATTCCAACAATGCAGCCGAATATGAGGCCCTCCTACATGGTCTCCGGATAGCAGTATCCATGGGTATCCAGCGCCTAGAGGTACGCGGGCATTCAAACCTCGCGATATCGCAAATAAATGGAGACTTCGACGCCAAGGACCCAAAAATGGCAGCTTACCGCAACGCCGTCCTAAAAATGTCAGCTCGGTTCGAAGGGCTGGAGTTTCACCATATAGCCCGAGAAACAATCAAGCAGTGGACGTCCTGGCACGCATCGGAGCAAAACGCGATGCAGTCCCCCCAACATCTTTTTGGAAAGATTGTTCAAGCCATCCGTAACATGGGAGGGGGAACCCGTAAATAACAGCCCGGACCCAGCCGCACCACTCGACGCCGAACAATCTGACACAATTGGAGGCTCTGCCAATGAAATTACACCTTCAGCCCACGTAATAATGGCGGTCATCGCCCCGTGGACAGAACCATTCCTAGCCTACCTTACTAGGTAGGAACTCCCGGAGGACCAAAACGAGGCCCGCCGCATAGTGCGGCGATCTAAAGCCTATAGAGTCCATGAGGGAGAGCTTTATAAGAAAAGCACTACCGGAGTCCTTCAAAGGTGCATCTTCGAAGAGGAAGGGCGGAACCTTCTGGCTGAAATTCATGCCGGACTCGGTGGTCACCACACCGCTGCTCGGTCCCTCGTTAGCAAGGCTTTCCGTACAGGCTTTTATTGGCCGACGGCCTGGGCAGACGCTTAGGACTTAGTCCAACGATGCGCTAGTTGCCAACTTTTTGCCAACCAAAGCCATATGCCACCCACCGCACTCCAAACTATACCCATCACCTGGCCTTTTGCGGTCTGGGGGCTTGACATGGTCGGACCCCTTAAAGGTGGGACCGATAGGAAAAAATACTTACTGGTCATGGTGGATAAATTCACCAAATGGATAGAAGCCAAGCCTGTTAAAACGGCCGAATCCGGACCTGTGATAGACTTCATATCCGGGGTTGTACACCGTTATGGCGTCCCCCACAGCATCATAACCGATAACGATACAAATTTTACCGCCGATGAGGTAAAACTCTAGTGCAAAAACATGGGCATCAAGCTCGATTATGCTTCCGTCTATCACCCACAAACCAACGGCCAGGTCGAACGTGCAAATGGTCTTATCATGAGCGGCATTAAACCCAGACTGGTGCGGTCCCTCAAGGAATCTAACACGCACTGGGTAGAGGAGCTCGACTCCGTGCTATGGGGGCTGCGGACCACACCAAATCGCACCACCGGATACACACCATTTTTTATGGTGTACGGCACAGAGGCAATTCTGCCCTGCGACATAATTCATGACTCACCTAGAGTGCGCATGTACAAAGAAAGAGAAGCCGAGCTCGATCGGCAGGACAACTTGGATGCCCTGGAGGAGGAGCGTAATGTGGCAAAAGCCCGTTCCGCATTTTATCAACAGCAGGCCCGAAGATATCAAAGCAGAGAAGTACGGGCCAAAAACTACAATGTTGGCGAACTAGTTCTACGCCTGCCGGATAAGAAAAAGGACAAACTCAAGCCCAAGTGGGAAGGTCCATTCATAATCGACCAAGTCCTGACTGGTGGGGCGTACCGCCTGCGAGATGCGTCGGATAACCGACTCGAGCCGAACCCGTGGAACGCCACCCGTCTCCGAAGATTCTATGCCTAGCGCCGGACTCTGTGTTCGTCTCCTTCCTCTGTCCATTTTTTGCATTTTTCTGTCTTACATTTCTCTCCTTCCCCTCTTTTCTTTTATAGCCCTTAAAGGCTCATCTAGTGACGCGCCACTCGCGCTCATTAAACCTGGGGGCTTCTTTAACAGAAGCTTATTTATACGGGCTTCACGCCCAACACATGCGTCAAACTTCCGCATGTACCTTTTTCTTCACCATTATATGCATCGATATGACTTAAGTTTTGGCCAAGCTGGGTTGCCTGGCTCCTGTGCTTACCCCTACGTTCCCGATTGTTCGGCTAGGCGGTAAAGGGAGCACCTCTGCGATTGTTACTGCCGGGTCAGCCGGATGTGTACCTCAGACTGGGTGAAGCCGAAAGCTAGCGTTCTTAAGGGAATATTCGGTCGGTGAGATAAAAGATGATCTTTTTACTCATTTTATGCGCCCCCAGATGCTTTTTTCTGCGTCTTTTTACGCAGTCCGGACATGCACTTTAGGGCATGCCTCCCAGCGAAAGGAACCCCTAACGGAACTATTCTCTCTGGAAGATGTTTCTTACTAACCATGTAATATAACATAACTAGTTGGGCACTTGTCTGATAAAGCACTAATGACCCCTACGCCTGGTCTCCACGCATACCAGGTTCTTATATAACCGCTATGGTATTCGGACACACTCCGGACCGTCAGGTCCCGAGGTTGAAGCGAAAAGGTCGGCAACGACAAACGATCTACAATCCGGCTAGAAGGCATTACACATGTCAATTCAAAATTACATAGTCATTCTGACTGATTGTATTCCTCTTCTATACCATCTAACAGGCTGTCTAATTTACAGTCCTGCTGGGAATACTTCGCGGCCAACTCTACTTGGCCGTATACTAAGCTCACAGGGATCTCCTTCCCGTCAGGCCCCACTGGTCCGACCTCGGCCATGTGGTTCGGGTCAGACTTCGTAAAACGGGTCTTCACCATGGCCCAGGCTTCCCTAGCGCCTTGTCGGCAGGCCGATATCTTCCACAACCGGAAGCACCGCCGAGCTCCCTTCAGCTTCTCCGCAAGCTCTCCAAGGCCCTCGGGCATGGAGTGGGCAGGCCATAAGGCTTGGGCAACACCTCGCATCGCCTGCCGAATTCGCTCGTGCAGTTGCATGAGTTCGGGAAGAAGGTCACCCGTAGAATCGGGCATCTCCTCTTCAGGACGACCTGTGAGCATACCTACAGACATTACTCTGTTAATCGACTTCCTCGCCGAACTCTTTTTTCAAAGTTCGTTCAAGCACTTACTAAAAATGCCGCATCGAAGCCGCTGATTCTCCTTCGTGGAGTCCGACAGCTGGCCACGAACATCTTTAAGTTCGACGTCCAGCTTGGTGTTGGCATCCTGAAGATCATTCTTCTCTCGCCTCACCCTTGTCAACATATTCTCACTGGCCTTTAGCTGGCGTAAGAGTTGTTGCTTGTCCGGATCGAGTCCGGCGCCATCTGCAATACGATTTGTCAGATTTGCACCCACACCGCACAATACTAATATTTCGAAGTGTATCTTACCTGAGGGGGTCTCTTTGGGCTCCCCTGCTGCGGTTAGTGCGGCCTCTAGTTGGGCCTTGCACTTTTCCAGCTCCTGGGACAGTACAGTATTCTTCTCTGTAAGAACCTGCATATTAAATGATCCTTAAATCAGTTGCTCTAACTGTTTCAAGTCTCGGGGGCTACTGGTATATATATATTTGACCAAAATTTTCTTACCCGTATGTCTTTTACATACTGCTCCGTGGCTCTGGCTAAACCATTTTGAGCGTCACGGAGGTACGCATCTCCCGAATTAAAGGCATCTAAAGCCTCTTGGGAGAAACAAGCGTCGCGTAGAACTGTCCGGCGACGCCTGTGGTTCATGGCACTCTCCACTTCAGAATTTGTGGCAGACAGCCTGTCCTCATCCTCTGTCGGAGGAGCGTCTGGTACGCGCCTTGTGCTTGCCTCCGCTTCCTGGCCAGCCATTGGAGCCTGGCTGGTGGAGGCGCGATTGGCAACCTCTCCGGATGTAGTCCGGCGAGGTCTCTTTGTTCTGAAGATAGCACGAACGTTAATATGCCCTGACAGAATAACACCAGGGAAACAGAGGGTACGCTATACCTTTGCGCCGGCATCTCAGTCCGGACTTCATTCCTTTTTGCTCCACGGGGCCCTGCGGCCCCTCGTTGGCTAGCCGCCGTAGGTTCGGCCTCCTGCCTCGGAAAACTCCCCTGCAAAACATGGTTGTCATCAGAAACACCGGAATACGCGAGAGTGCAATCTCTCTCAAGGGAATGAGACTCCGGTTTCTGTCACCTGGGAGGCCGGAATTAACCCTGGGTAATCGGCCGTGATGGCTACCAAGGTATTGTCCTTGCTTAACTAATGGAACACCCCGTCGATAAGCTCCACCGATATGTCCGGATCCTCTTCGGAGTCCGGATCGAGGGACCGTTCTGGGTCCTCGGGCTGTGGAGGGCGGCTGTTTATATCCTTTACCTCCTGTCGCAGTTCCTGCACTGAAGTCGTTAGACTACATATCTAACCGTGGGAGTATAGAACAAACGGGAAAGCGCAATTATTCACTTACCCAACTTGGAGGATCGTACATAGTAAATCCGGCCTGCGGATTGACGCGGAGGAATTCCTCCTTTTCTCCCTTATACAAAGACGATAAGATCTTTACTAAGGCGGCGGCTGAGTCCGGCCCCTTACGACCGTAACGTGTGGCGTCATCCTCCCCGTTGAAATCCCACATGGGGTGGCCTCTATATTCAAGCGGCTGCACCCCCCGCATAATGCATGCGTCCATGACTCCAATCATGGTTAGTCCGGAATGAGCCAACAGTCTTATCCGGCCCATCAGGTAAAGGACGTCTCTGTCACTTTCTCTCTGAGAGCTCCGCGGACGCCAGCTCAAGCGTTTCTTCAATGGAGCACTGTTGAACTCAGGGAGACCGACCCGGATAGGGTCCGGTAGCGGGACGTCATCTATGTAAAACCATTCTGAAGGCCAGTCCTCGGACGCCTTCTTTGGGGTTCCGGATAGGTATCCGGTCCCGGCGATGCGCCATACTTTGACTCCGCCCACTTGATATATAGACCCCTTTTCAGAACGAGGCACCAGGCAGAATAACCTCTTCCACAGCGCGAAATGAGCCTCAACACCTAAAAATAGCTCGCAGAGGACGACGAAACCCGCAATGTGCAATACGGAGGCGGGCATGAGATTGTGCAGCTGGAGGTCGTAGAACTCCAGAAGCCCGCGGAGAAATGGGTGAATTGGAAATCCCAGTCCCCTTATTAGGTAGGGGACGAGGCACACCCGCTCCCCTTTAGAAGGATTGGGGTGTTCTCCGCTTGTTTTCCGCCATTATAGGTGGCGAGACCGGCTCGGACCGGGACCATGCATGCCTGAGGGAGGAATCCCTGGGCCTGAAGTGACACTAACTTGCTATGCGGGATGGTGCAACTCTCCCAGTCCCTGGGTTTAGGACCGGAGGGGCGAGGGGAGGAGCTACGACGGCTGGTCATGTTGGAATGGACCTTTGCTGGAAGCGCTCTGATGATAACTCGCGGAAAGGAGAAGATGTGGTTTGGACCTAAATCCCCATCCCGTTAAATAGGCGGCTCGTTTATACAGCTAGGGGTGTGGATGTAAAAATGCCCCGGCTTTTCGCATTTGTTTGAACACGTGGAAGACGGCCATTATTGGGCATGGAAGCCGAGGAGGACTACATTACAAAAATCGGACATTATTCCTACAGGTACACAAGATTTGGCGAGGAACTCGCCTTGCAATGCCGAACAATCTGCGCGCCAGACTCATCGTCATTGAAGCCTGGTTCGGGGGCTACTGAGGGAGTCCTGGATTAGGGGGTGTTCGGGTAGCCGGACTATACCTTCGGCCGGACTCCTGGACTATGAAGATACAAGATTGAAGACTTCGTCCCGTGACCGGAGGGGACTTTCCTTGGCGTGGAAGGCAAGCTTGGCGATGCGGATATTCAAGATCTCCTACCATTGTAACCGACTCTGTGTAACCCTAACCCTATCCGGTGTCTATATAAACCAGAGGGTTGTAGTCCGTAGGCAATCAACTCCATACACAACAATCATACCATAGGCTAGCTTCTAGGGTTTAGCCTCCTTGATCTCGTGGTAGATCTACTCTTGTACTACCCATATCATCAATATTAATCAAGCAGGAGTAGGGTATTACCTCCATCAGAAGGGCCCGAACCTGGGTAAAACAAAGTGTCCCCTGTCTCCTGTTACCATCCGGCCTAGACGCACAGTTCGGGACCCCCTACCCGAGATCCGCCGGTTTTGACACAGCTAACTTTTACAGGAGATGGAACAAAGCATCCTGATGAGCACTTAATATATGTGGATGAAGTTTGTGGATTATTTAAGCTTGCAGGTATACCCGATGATGTTGCTAAGAAGAAGGTCTTCCCTTTATCTTTGAAGGGAGACGCATTGATATGGTATAGGCTATGTGATGATATGAGATCATGGGACTATAAAAGATTGAAGCTGAATTTCATCAAAAGTATTACCCTATGCATCTTGTTCATCGTGATCGCAATTATATATATAATTTCTGGCCTCGCGAAGGAGAAAGCATCGCTCAAGCTTGGGGGAGGCTTAAATCAATGTTATATTCATGCCCCAATCATGAGCTCTCAAGAGAAATAATTATGCAAAGTTTTTATGCTCGGCTTTCTGAAAACAATCGCACCATGCTCGATACTTCTTGTGCTGGCTCTTTTATGATGAAGACTATTGAATTCAGATGGAATTTATTGGATAGAATTAAACGCAACTCTGAAGATTGGGACCTCGACGAAGGTAAGGAGTCAGGTATGACACCTAAGTTTGATTGTGTTAAATCTTTTATGGATACCGATATTTTCCGTAAGTTTAGCACTAAATATGGACTTGACTCTGAGATAGTAGCTTCTTTCTGTGAATCTTTTGCTACTTATATTGATCTCCCTAAGGAGAAGTGGTTTAAATATCATCCTCCCATAGAAGTAAAAGTAGCTGCACCTATTAAAGTTGAAGAAAAGACTGTCACTTATAATGATCCTATTGTTCCTACTTCTTATGTTGAGAAACCACCTTTCCCTGTTAGAATAAAGGATCATGCTAAAGCTTCAACTGTTGTTCGTAAAAGCAATATTAGAACTTATACACCTCCTGAGCAAGTTAAAGTAGAACCTAATATTGCTATTGTTAAAGATCTCTTGTCTGATAATATTGATGGGCATGTTATTCAGTTCGAAGGTGAAACTGCTAGAATTGCTAAACCTTGTGCTAAAGATAAACATAGACCTGTGGTAGGCGTGCCTGTTATTTCTGTTAAAATAGGAGATCATTGTTATCATGGCTTATGTGATATGGGTGCTAGTGCTAGTGTTATACCACACTTATACGAAGAAATTAGAATGAAATTGCACCTGTTGAGTTAGAAGATATTGATGTTACAATTAAACTTGCAATAGAGATACTATTCACCAATTGGAATTGTTAGAGATGTTGAAGTCTTGTGTGGGAAAACTAAATATCCTGCTGATTTTCTTGTTCTTACTTCTCCACAAGATAGCTTTTGTCCCATTATATTTGGTAGACCCTTCTTAAATACTGTCAATGCTACCATAGACTGCACTAAGAATGTTGTTACTGTTGGCTTGGATGATATGGTTCATGAGTTTAATTTCTCTAAATTTAGTAAACAACATCGTGAGGAAGAATTACCTAGTAAGGATGAAATTATTGGTCTTGCTTCTATTGCCGTACCTCCTAGTGATCCTTTAGAACATTATTTGCTAGACCATGAAAATGATATGTTCATGAATGAAAGAAGGGAAATAGATGAAGTATTGTTTAAATAGGAACCTATTCTGCATCACAACTTGTCTGTTGAAATTTTAGGGGATCCACCTCCACCCAAGGATGATCCCGTGTTTGAGCTCAAACCTTTGCCTGATAATCTTAAATATGCTTATCTTGATGAAAAGAAGATATATCTTGTTATTATTAGTGCTAACCTTTCAGAGCATGAAGAAGAAAAATTATTGAAAACTATGAAGAAGCACTATGCTGCTATTGGATATACTCTTGATGATCTTAAGGGCATTAGTCCCACTCTATGTCAACATAAAATAAATTTGGAAGCATATGCCAAACTAGTTCGTGATCCTCAACGACGTCTGAATCCTAAAATGAAAGAAGTGGTAAGAAAAGAAATACTAAAGCTTCTGGAGGCAGGTATAATCTATCCCATTGCTGATAGTGAGTGGTTAAGTCCTGTCCATTGTGTCCCTAAGAAGGGAGGTATTACTGTTGTTCCTAATGATAAAGATGAATTGATTCCACAAAGAATTATCACAGGTTATAGGATGGTAATTGATTTCCGCAAATTAAATAAAGGTAGTAAGAAAGATCATTACCCCTTACCTTTTATTGATCAAATGCTAGAATGATTATGCAAACACACACACTACTGCTTTCTAGATGGTTATTCTGGTTTCTCTCAAATACCTGTGTCAGCTAGAGATCAATCAAAGACTACTTTTACATGCCCTTTTGGTACTTTTTTTGCTTATAGACGTATGCCTTTTGGTTTATGTAATGCACCTGCTACCTTTCAAAGATGCATGATGGCTATATTCTCTGACTTTTGTGAAAAGATTTGTGAGGTTTTCATGGACGACTTTTCCGTCTATGGTTCCTCTTTTGATGATTGCTTGAGCAATCTTGATCGAGTTTTGCAGAGATGTGAAGAAACTAATCTTGTCTTGAATTGGGAAAAGTGCCACTTTATGGTTAATGAAGGTATTGTCTTGGGGCATAAAGTTTCTGAAAGAGGTATTGAAGTTGATAAAGCCAAGGTCGATGCTATTGAAAAGATGCCATGTCCAAGGACATCAAAGGTATAAAGAAGTTTCCTTGGTCACGCGGATTTTATAGGAGGTTCATTAAGGACTTCTCAAAAATTTCTCGGCCTCTGACTAATTTATTGCAAAATATACCATTTGTCTTTGATGATGATTGTGTAGAAGCATTTGAAATACTTAAGAAAGCATTAGTCTCTGCACCTGTTGTTCAGCCACCTGATTGGAATTTACCCTTTGAAATTATGTGTGATGCTAGTGATTATGCTGTAGGTGCTGTTCTAGGGCAAAGAGTTGATAAGAAATTAAATGTTATTCATTATGCTAGTAAGACTCTAGACAATGCTCAAAGAAATTATGCTACTACTGAAAAAGAGCTTTTAGCAGTTGTATTTGCTTGTGATAAGTTCAGATCTTATATTGTTGATTCTAAAGTAACTATTCCAACTGATCATGCTGCTATTAAATATCTTATGGAAAAGAAAGATGCTAAACCTAGACTTATTAGATGGGTTCTCTTGCTACAAGAATTTGATTTGCATATTGTGATAGAAAGGGAGCTGAGAACCCCGTTGCAGACAACTTTCTAGGTTAGAAAATATTCTTGATGACCCACTACCTATTAATGATAGCTTTCCTGATGAACAATTAAATGTTATAAGTACTTCTCGTAGTACTCCTTGGTATGCTGATTATGCTAATTATATTGTTGCTAAGTTTATACCACCTAGCTTCACATACCAGCAAAAGAAAAAGTTCTATGATTTGAGCATTACTTTTGGGATGACCCACATCTTTATAAAGAAGGAGTAGATAGTATTATTAGACGTTGTGTACCTGAACATGAACAGGAAAAGATCCTACGCAAGTGTCATTCCGAGTCTTATGGAGGAACCACGCTGGAGATAGAACTGCACATAAGGTATTGCAATCTGGTTTTTATTGGCCTACTCTCTTCAAGGATGCCCGTAAGTTTGTCTTGTCTTGTGATGAATGTCAAAGAGTCAAAGAATTGGTAATATTAGTAGACGTCAAGAAATGCCTATGAATTATTCTCTTGTTATTGAACCGTTTGATGTTTGGGGATTTGATTATATGGGACCTTTTCCTGCCTCTAATGGATACACGCATATTCTAGTTGCTGTTGATTACGTTACTAAGTGGGTAGAAGCTATTCCAACTAGTAGTGCTGATCATAACACTTCGATTAAAATGCTTAAAGAAGTTATTTTCCCGGGTTTGGAGTCCCTAGATATTTATGACTGATGGTGGTTCACACTTTATTCAGGTGCTTTCGTTAAAATGCTGCCTAAATATGATGTTAATCATCGAATTGCATCTCCTTATCACCCACAGTCTAGTGGTCAAGTAGAGTTGAGCAATAGAGAGCTCAAATTAATTTTGCAAAAGACTGTTAATAGGTCTAGAAAGAATTGGTCTAAGAAACTTGATGATGCATTATGGGCTTATAGAACTTCATACAAAAATCCTATGGTTATGTCTCCGTATAAAATGGTTTATGGAAAAGCATGTCACTTACCTCTCGAACTAGAACATAAGGCATATTGGGATATTAAAGAGCTCAACTATGATTTTAAACTTGCCGGTGAGAAGAGGTTATTTGATATTATCTCACTTGATGAATGGAGAACCCAAGCTTATGAAAATGCCAAGTTGTTTAAAGAAAAAGTTAAGAGATGGCATGACAAAAGGATACAAAAGCGTGAGTTTTTAATGTAGGTGATTATGTATTGCTATACAACTCTCATTTATGATTTTTTGTAGGAAAACTTCTCTCTAAATGGGAAGGCCCCTATGTTATCGAGAGGTCTATCGTTCCGGTGCCATAAAAATCAACAACTTCGAGGGCACAAATCCGAAGGTGGTAAACGGTCAAAGATAAACATTATATCTCAGGTAATCCCATAAATGTTGAAACCAATATTATTGAAACCGTAACCCCGGAGGAATACATAAGGGACACTTTCCGGAACTTTTCAGACTCCGAAAAGGAATAGGTATGTGGTACGGTAAGTAAACCGACTCCAAAACATTTTTAAGGCAATATTTCTCTGTTTTGGAATATTTAGAAAAATAGAAAAATAAGTAGCAGTCCGGGAAGGACACGAGGGCCCCACGAGGGTGGTGGGCGCGCCCCCCCTACCTCGTGTGCTTCCGGACTCCGTTTTCTTGCACGATACGTATTTTGGTCGGTAAAAATTCATTATATATCTCTCCCGAAGGTTTTGACTCCCGTATCACGCAAACCTCTCTCTTGTTCTTGTTTCGAGCTGTTTTCTGTCAGGGTTTTCCAGGCTAGGCATCATGTCGTCTCCCTCCTCCAACAATGGTGACAACGATGCTTGGCTAATGAAGATAGATCTGAAGAGGGAAGAACCCACGAGGGTCAACAAGGATGAAAGGATCAAGAAGGCCACGGAGGATCAAGCTCCGGCAGCAAAAGACATCCTTCAACTTGATCATAACCTTCTTACCCCAACTGAGATCGAAGCTTTCAAGATGATTGAGTTAGCTCGTATACAAAACAAGTATCTCACACAAGAAAATATTTTGTTGAAGGAGCATATTGTCGCACTCAAGGGCATTATTCGCAAGCTGAGGACCTCTTACGCTCGATGTGCGATTATCCGTCACCACCACCGTCTCCTCCAACAAAGAATAATTTAGTATCTGGGTATGGGCACTCCCCTTGGCAACTGCCAAGCTTGGGGGAGGTGCCCCGGTATCGTATCACAATCACAACTCCTATCTTTACCGTTTTTCTTAGTTCGATCCTATTAGTAGTATCTTGATCTAGTAGAATAAAGTTTATGGCATGATCTAGTTTTGAGTTTTGCTTTATGATCTCTCTATGTAATCGAGTCCGTGAGCTATATATAATAAAGATTAGTGTTGAGTCAAGGGCTTGATTATTTTGCCATGATCTTGGGTGAATAAAAGAAAAGAGAAAAAGAATAAAAAGAAACAAAAGTTCATATTGATCTTATTGAGAGTAATGACTTCACATAGAAAGAGTATGATGATTAAAAGTTGTTGGGAGTTGGCAGACATAGCTTTGGTCATTGTTGCAATTAATAGGAAGTAATAAGGAAAGAGAGGTTTCACATATAGATATATTATCATTGACATCTTTTATGATTGGAGACTCATTAAATATGACATGCTAAAGAGTTGATGTTGGACAAGGAAGACAACGTAATGAGTTATGTCTTTCTTATATCTGAGATAAAGTATGTTGTCATGGATCCTCTAACTTGTTGAGCTTGCCTTTCCCCCTCATGCTAGCCAATTCTTCAGCACCAAGTAGAAATACTACTTGTGCTTCCAAATATCCTTAAACCAGTTTTGCCATGAGAGTCCACCATATCTACCTATGGATTGAGTAAGATCCTTCAAGTAAGTTGTCATCGGTGCAAAGCAATAAAAATTGCTCTAAATATGTATGATTGATTGGTGTGGGAGAAATAAGCTTTATACAGCTTGTGATGTGGAAGTAATAAAAGCGACGGACTGCATAATAAAGGTTCATATCACAAGGGGCAATATAAAGTGACGTTCTTTCGCATTGAGATTTTATATCCAACCATAAAAGCGCATGGCAACCTCTGCTTCCCTCTGCGAAGGGCCTATCCTTTATTATTATCTTCTACCTTATGCAAGAGTCATGGTGATTTTCACCTTTCTTTTCATTTTATCCTTTGGCAAGCTCAGCATGTTGGAAGAAATGATATATACTATATATATATATATCTAATTGGATGTAGGGGAGCATGAACCATTATTGTTGACATTACCCTTGAGGTAAAAGGTTGTGGGGCAAAACTATAAGCCCCTATCTTTCTCTGTGTCCGATTAAAACTCCGTAACCACAAGTATTGTCGTGAGTGTTAGAAATTATGGGGGACTAAATGATAGTTGAGTATGTGGACTTGCTTTTTAGCTCTGACATAGACTCTTTCCGATGTTATGATAAATTGCAATTGCTTCAATGACTGAGATTATAGTTTGTCGGAGCCCAATAAGGTTTATGATTTATACTTTTGCATTGTGAATAGATCATCACTTGAACATAAGTAATCATATGACAAAATCTATATATGTTGCTGTTATGAGAATAATCATGATGCCTTCATGTCCGTATTTTATTTTTATCGACGCCTCTACCTCTAAACATGAGGACATATTTATTGTTATCGGCTTTTCGCTTGAGGACAAGCGAGGTCTAAGCTTGGGGGAGTTGATACGTCCATTTTGCATCATGCTTTTATATCGATATTTATTGCAAACTGTTATTTCACTTTATGTCACAATACTTATGGATATTCTCTTTTATTTTACAAGGTTTACATAAGGAGGGAGAATGCCGGCAGCTGGAATTCTAGGCTGGAAAAGGAGCAAATATTAGAGACCTATTCTGCACAACTCCAAAAGTCCTGAAACTCCAGGGAACATCTTAAAATAAATAAAGAAAAATACTCGCCAAAGATGAAGGCCAGGGGGCCCACACCCTACTCACGAGGGTGGGGGCGCCCCCCCCTAGGCGCGCCCCCTACCTCGTGGGCCCCGTGGTGGCTCTATGATGCCCATCTTCTCCTATATGAGGTCTTTAGATGAGAAAAAAATGAGGAGGAACTTTTCGGGACGAGACTCAGCTGCCATGAGGCGGAACCTTGGCGGATCCAATCTAGAGCTCCGGCAGAGCTGTTCTACCGGGGAAACTTCCCTCCGGAGGGGGAAATCATCACATCGTCATCACCAACGCTCTCTCTCATCGGGAGGGGCAATCTCCATCAACATCTTTCCAAGCACCATCTCATCTCCAAACCCTAGTTCATCTCTTGTATCCAATTTTGTCTCAAAGTCTGGGATTGGTGCTAGTAGGTTGCTAGTAGTTGTTGATTACTCCTTGTAGTTGATGCTAGTTGGTTTATTTGGTGGAAGATCATATGTTCAGATCCTATATGCATATTATTACCCCTCTGATTATGAACATGAATATGATTTGTGAGTAATTACGTTCGTTCTCGAGGACAAGGGAGAAGTCTTGCTGAGTAGTCATGTGAATTTGGTATTCGTTTGATATTTTGATAAGATGTATGTTGTCTAGCCTCTAGTGGTGTTATGTGAACGTCGACTACATAACACTTCACCATTATTTGGGCCTAGAGGAAGGCATTGGAAGTAATAAGTAGATGATGGGTTGCTAGAGTGACAGAAGCTTAAACCCTAGTTATGCGTTGCTTCGTAAGGGGCTGATTTGGATCCATATGTTTCATGCTATGGTTAGGTTTACCTTAATACTTTTGTTGTAGTTGGCGGATGCTTGCAATAGAGTTAATCATAAGTGGGATGCTTGTTTCAAGTAAGAACAACACCCAAGCACTAGTCCACCCACATATCAAATTATCAAAATACCGAGCGCGAATCATATGAACGTGATGAAAACTAGCTAGACGATATTCCCATGTGTCCTCGGGAGCGCTTTTCTCTATATAAGAGTTTGTCAGGCTTGTCCTTTGCTACAAAAAGGATTGGGCCACCTTGCTGCACTTTATTTACTTTTGTTACTTGTTGCTCGTTACAATTATCTTATCACAAAACTATCTGTTACCACTTATTTCAGTACTTGCAGAGAATACCTTGCTGAAAACCGCTTATCATTTCCTTCTGCTCCTCGTTGGGTTCGACACTCTTACTTATCGAAAGGACTACGAAAGATCCCCTATACTTGTGGGTCATCACCATGAGTGCGAGAACACGGAGGAGATCGAGTCTTGTGGGGAAAAGTGCGCAAACCTCTGCAGAGTGTATAAACTAATCATGATTAGCCGTGTCCCCGGTTATGGACATCTTGAGTATCTAGTACCTGGATTATCATGTGAATCTCAACATGTTACTCTAAATTAATTTTGTTGGGTTTGTTTAATGATGATGCTTAATTGGGATTGAGAATGCTGTCAACCATTCTCAATGTTTAACCACTACCATGATAGTTAAATAAATTTATTCCTTTGCAGTAGGGAAAAATTGGCTTTACGCAAAACTGTAACCATAGAGCTTTCCACCAGCCAAATATGCATATAGTATAGCTGTATTCATTCCATTACTCTCTATGTGTTACATTGCCAGCATATTCCATGTGCTGACCCGTTTTCGGGCTGCAACGTTAATGTTGCAGACTTTTCAGACGATGATTAAGGTGCCTTTAGGTCGTGGTTCTATACTCAGTGATGCCGTTGGAGTTGATGGACTCACTTATCTTCCAAGCCTTCCGCTGTTATCGTTATTAGATGGCCTTAAGCCATATTTATTGTAATAAGTTCTCTTTTGAGACACTCGATGTAATAAGTGTGTGATTGCTACTCTGTTATAAATCCTTCAAGTACTGTGTGGTGTCAGCATTACTGATCCAGGGATGACACCTGAGCACAGAGATTGGACCGTTTGAGGTCTGGTCGCTACAAGATGGTATCAGAGCACACGCTGACTGTAGGACACGACCACTAAGCTAAAGACCTAGATCACTACTCACTCTCTTCTCATTCTGACTTCTCATCTTTTCTACTCTTTTAGGATGGCGGATGCAAGGAACAAGTTCACGCAACCGGATGAAGATACACCCTTTGGACGTCACTTGAAGGAAGTCACTAGATACCTGAACATAGGAGTACCAAGCTTCACCGGAACCTACAACGCCACTTTACCTGAAGAAGAGCGCTGGATGATTCAAGTTCAAGTTCCAGGAAGGACGTTCATGCCAGTCACTGAGCCCATAGAGTTTTCCTTTGATGCACCAACCTGGAGTCTAGGAAAGAGCATGGCAGCTCACATCACCATGGGACGCATTGGAGAAGTTTACCGCAATGATCTCAAGGATACTATCTACCAGATTTGTGGGCGCCGAGATGAGCACTGGGAGATGATCAGCACCAGGAAGGATAGATCAATTGCAGCTTTTATCCAGGAGTTAAACCAACACATTCGACGTCAGGAGAACCAGATGTGCGCCGACATGATAGATCTGAAGAAGGCAAGAACAAGAATCAAGGAACTGGAGGAAGAAATCAAGGCTACACGTGAAGATTATGAAGAGGAAATCGAAGTATTAGTGGATAAGAATGATGATCTGATCAAGAAAATTGGAATATTCATGGGAGGCCCTACACCAGTAGAAGAAGACGAAGAACCCAAGGAAATTCGCCCGGAAGACTACATCATCATCGACGACACCGACTCGGACCCAGATGATAGTGACGATGATTATGTGGATGAAGCTAGAGCAGATATCATGGAGTCTGCAACCGAAGAATATTTCTAGTAGACCACCCCAACAGTAGTAGTAGTCCACCATGTAAATATAGTAGTCCGAGCACTTTTGCGATAGTTAGATCGATTATATGCCCTTGTTTGATTGATTGAATGAAGTGAATTGTTTGCTTTTGCCTCATGTGCATATGGGTAGTGTTTTATCTTTAGAACCACTCTATTCTTAAATCTCATCTTTTCTAAACCCTTAGATGCCTCCGAGACGTGACCCCGGATTTACCTTCCCACCGGAGCTCACCCAGTTGATCCAGCAGCAGAATACATTGCCGGAGTTGCTAGTCCAGAATCAGAATCAGGGGAACAACAACAACAACAACCCACCACCACCACCACATGTTGATCACTTAGCCCGTTTTCTTAGGCTGATTCCGCCGGTGTTTTCCAGTAGCACCGAGCCGATAGTAGCAGATGATTGGCTCCACAAGACAGCTAGAGAATTGACCACGACAGGATGCACAGATGCGGAAAAGGTGAAGTTTGCCGCACATCAGTTGGAAGGACCCGCAACATCATGGTGGGAGAATTTCACAGCCACTTTCCCTGTCGACACTGTCACGTGGGACCAGTTTCAGCAGGCTTTTCGTACTGCCCCATGTTTCATCAGGAGCAATGGCCATGAAGAAGCGAGAGTTTTGCAACTTGCACCAAGGAGGACGGACAGTTGGCCAGTATGTGGAGGACTTTAGTAAGCTAGCACGTTATGCCCCAGATGACATTGCTACGGATGCAGCTAAGCAGGAGAAGTTTCTGGAAGGATTGAATGATGAGTTGAGCATGCAGTTGATGGTAGCAACCTTCAACAACTACCAGGAGTTGGTAGATTGTGCTCTCATGATTGAAGGGAAGCAACATCAGATTGAGAACCGTAAGAGGAAGTATGGACAAGGGAAGCACAATTCAGGAGCCCAGCAAAAGCCACGTTTTACCCCTAGACCGGGAGGACATTTTCAGCATACCCATGGAGGAGGAAGCTCACACAATCACAATGGCACCAAGAATGGTAATGGGAATGGAGGTAGCAACGGCCAGAACCGCACCAACCCATCGACCCCAGCCAAGAGAGACCTGAGCCAAGTCACTTGCTTTAAGTGCCAGAAGACCGGACAATATGCCAATGAATGTCCTGAATCCCAGAATGGAAATGGCAATGGAAGCTCTAGCAAGAAGCCGAACCCTTTCAACAGGGGACAGGTGAACCACGTTAATGTGGAGGTGGTGGAAGAGCATCCGGATGCCGTAATCGGTAAGTTTTTGGTTAAGTCATTTACTACACTCATTCTTTTTGATACTGGTGCATCGCATTCATACATATCAAGGGGATTTGGGGATAAGTATAAACTACCAACCCAAGCCCTTAGATCACCCATGTTAGTAACCTCGCCTGGAGCAGAGTATATGGCCAGTCTATGGTGTGATCGGTTACCATTAAGGATTGGTAACTATGTATTTCCCTCGGACCTAATAGTATTGGAATCCCAAGGATTGGATGTGATATTAGGCATGGATTGGTTATCAAAGTATGAAGGGAATATTGAATGTGCCAGTAAGTCAATTTTGCTTACAATGCCAGAAGGGAGAAGGATCAAGTATGTATCCCGGCATGTGCCGAAAAGGACTCAAGTAAATTGTTTAACAGGAGTTGTGCAGGAGGAAGTACCAGTGGTGAAAGATTTCCCTGATGTATTTCCGGAGGAGTTGCCAGGCATGCCACCAGATAGATATATTGAGTTTTTGATTGGACTTTTGCCAGGCACAGGGCTAATATCTAAGAGACCATATAGGATGCCCGCAAAGGATTTGGTGGAGATTAAGAAGCAGATTAAGGAGTTACTGGATAAAGGATATATTCGCCCAAGTTCTTCACCTTGGGGATCGCCAGTACTTCTAGTGGAGAAGAAGGATGGATCGTTAAGGATGGTTGTTGATTATCGAGGATTGAATGAAGTAACCATAAAGAACAAGTACCCACTACCGATGATCAATGATCTGTTTGATCGATTGCAAGGAGCTAAGGTATTTTCCAAGATCGATCTGCGATCAGGATACCACCAGTTGAAGATTCGAGAACAGGATATACCTAAGACGGCTTTTACCACCAGGTATGGGCTGTACGAGTATATTGTTATGTCATTTGGTCTGACTAACGCACCTGCATATTTTATGAACATGATGAACAAGGTGTTTATGGAGTTTCTGGATAAGTTCGTTGTAGTGTTCATCGATGATATCCTGGTATACTCGAAGAACGAAGAGGAGCATAAGGAGCATTTGCGTTTGGTTCTTGGAAAGCTCAGAGAACATCAATTATATGCCAAGTTTAGCAAATGTGAGTTTTGGTTGAAGGAAGTTGGATTTCTCGGACACGTTATATCCGGAGAAGGTATAGCAGTAGATCCCACTAAGGTTGATACAGTGACGAATTGGGAAGCGCCAACAACAGTTGGAGAGATCCGGAGTTTTCTGGGACTCGCAGGATACTACCGGAGATTTATTGAGAATTTCTCAAAGATTGCGAAAGCCTATGACGGAGTTGTTGAAAAAGGATACCAAGTTCATATGGACCGAGGAATGTGACTAGTTTCCAGGAGTTGAAGAAACGTTTGGTTACCTCAACAGTGTTGATTTTGCCAGATCAGACCAAGGATTATGAGGTTTATTGCGACGCTTCACGTCGAGGACTTGGAGCAGTGCTTATGCAGGAAGGGAGAGTTGTTTCATATGCCTCACGACAGCTTAAGCCTCATGAGTTGAATTATGCTACGCATGATTTGGAGTTAGCAGCCGTAGTGCATGCATTGAAAACCTGGAGACACTTTCTCATTGGAAACCATTGTGAGGTGTACATGGATCACAAGAGTTTGAAGTATATTTTCACGCAGAAGGAGTTAAATCTCAGGCAAAGGAGATGGTTGGAAGCTCATCAAGGATTATGATATGAGATTGCATTATCACCCTGGAAAGGCTAACGTAGTAGCTGACGCATTGAGTCGTAAAAGCCATGTCAACACACTAATGACGGGAGATTTACCAAGGGAGTTAGCCGAAAATCTTCGAGAGCTATGTTTGGAAATAGTACCAAGAGGCTATGTAGCAGCATTGGAGATTCAGTCTACTTTGATGGATAAGATCAGAGAAGCCCAGAAGACTGACAAGGAGATTGCCTCTATAAAGGAGAAAATGAGCAAAGGAAAAGCTAAGGGATTTCGTGAGGATGAGCACGATACCTTATGGTTTGAAGACCGTGTTTATGTGCCTAATGATTCGGAGATCAGGAAGTTAATTCTGCAAGAGGCCCATGATTCACCATATTCGATTCACCCAGGAAATACCAAGATGTATTTGGATTTGAAGGATATTTTCTGGTGGACCGGAATGAAGAAGGATATTGCGGAATATGTAGCAGTTTGTGATGAATGTCAGAGAGTAAAGGCAGAGCATCAGAAGCCAGCAGGATTGCTACAGCCATTGCCAATACTCGAATGGAAGTGGGATAAGTTAGGCATGGAGTTTATTACAGGTTTACCCAGAAGTCGTTCAGTCTATGACTCAATATGGGTTGTAGTCGATCATTTGACAAAGGTTGCTCATTTCATTCCAGTGAAGACTACCTATACCAGTGCAAAGTTGGCAAAGATATACATGACCAGAATCGTATGTCTGCATGGAGTTCCAAGGAGCATTGTATCAGATAGAGGAACCCAATTTACCTCAAAGTTCTGGAATCTGTTGCATGAAACTTTGGGTACCAGACTGGAGTTTAGTACAGCTTTCCATCCACAGACAGATGGACAGACCGAGAGAGTCAACCAGATTTTGGAGGATATGCTGAGAGCTTGTGCGCTAGATTATGGATCTAGTTGGGACGAGAATTTGCCATATGCAGAGTTCTCTTACAACAACAGTTATCAATCCAGTTTGAAGATGGCCCCTTTTGAAGCCTTGTACGAAAGGAGGTGCAGGACCCCATTGTCGTGGGATGAAGTTGGAGACCGCCAGTTGTTTGGACCGGATCTGATTAAGGAGTCTGAATAGAAAGTGAAATTGATTCGTGATAGGCTCAAGGTAGCTCAGTCCAGGCAGAAGAGCTACACAGATTCTAAACGCAAGGAAACAGTTTACGAAGTTGGAGACCGAGTTTATCTTCAAGTATCTCCACTTCGAGGAGTTAAGCGCTTTGGAGTTAAGGGAAAATTAGCGCCCCGTTTTGTAGGACCATACAAAGTTTTGGAGCATATGGGAGAAGTTGCTTACAAGTTGGAGTTGCCTGAAGGATTGTCAGGAGTTCACGACGTGTTCCACATTTCCCAGTAGAAGAAGTGCCACACAGAGATGGCCGATATACCGCTGAGAGACACAGTGCCGCTGGAAGCAATTCAGTTGGACAGTGATTTGACCTATGAGGAGAAACCAGTTAAGATTCTAGAGTATGCCAGTCGAGTCACCCGCAGCAAGGTTATCAAGTTTTGCAAACTTTAGTGGAGCCATCACACAGAGGATGAAGCCACCTGGGAGCGAGAGGAAGAATTCCTGAAGGTCCACTGAGGGAGTCCTGGATTAGGGGGTGTTCGGGTAGCCGGACTATACCTTCAACCGGACTCCAGGACTATGAAGATACAAGATTGAAGACTTCGTCCCGTGTCCGGATGGGACTTTCCTTGGCGTGGAAGGCAAGCTTGGCGATGCGGATATTCAAGATCTCCTACCATTGTAACCGACTCTATGTAACCCTAACCCTATCCGGTGTCTATATAAACCGGAGGGTTGTAGTCCGTAGGCAATCAACTCCATATACAACAATCATACCATAGGCTAGCTTCTAGGGTTTAGCCTCCTTGATCTCGTGGTAGATCTACTCTTGTACTACCCATATCATCAATATTAATCAAGCAGGACGTAGGGTTTTACCTCCATCAAGAGGGCCCGAACCTGGGTAAAACATCGTGTTCCCTGCCTCCTGTTACCATCCGGCCTAGACGCACAGTTCGGGACCCACTACCCGAGATCCGCCGGTTTTGACACCGACATTGGTGCTTTCATTGAGAGTTCCTCTGTGCCAGTCACAATCAGGAAGGATGCCTCCCCCGTCTTTAAAGACGGCCGCCATTGCTAAGGGAGCCTTGGCTGTCGGCAAACCCTCCGGCTAGGTGGTTTCCTCATGACCGCCTGTTCGGCTGTTGCGCACGGTGACCTCTCGGGTCATCAAAAGCAACCTACACGTCAGCTCGGAGCTCGTCGAGCAGCTAGATCCAATGGAGCTCTCTTCCGTAAACGAGCTCTTGGATCGCATCGCCGCCCTGGGTCGCTACGGATTACGACCAGGTTTGGGCTTAAACCCGATCTAAGAGAAATTAACTCTCCCCAAGTCACCCACCACGTTGCCGTGGTAGAGACGCAGTGCGGCGACCCTTCATCTATTTTAAGGACTAGCTACGTCCGAATTCCCGACCCCTCCAAGCCGGATACCCGCGGAGGGGGAGATGTAACTCAAGACCTGAGCTTAGGATCAGGCAACGGGCCAGATTCACTGGACAACATCCAAGAATCCGAACTTCAGAGTTCGGAAACTCTTCGGCCTCCGAATCTTGGATTGGGTGAGGTTTCAGATTCAACGACACCCGCCCACCCGATCATAAGCGATCTCTCCCAAATCAGGCAGAGGCCCGAGGAAACAGTTACATTCATACCTGGGCCAGATTCCTCCTGGTTATGAACAGGATTAAAGGATTGCCCGCGAGGAGACGCAATCTCAATTTTCTGCAGTAATTGCCACGGACAAGGGAATCCTTAACGTAAGTCGTCGTGATATCACACGCTTTGCTGACTTGGCATCCCATAGTACAAAAAACTGTGCGATGGAAGCGCCTGGAAACCGAAATAATTTTTGGATATCGGCCTTGATAGTAACCCGTCCGAACTAGAGGGCATTATCACAGGGGACAACCGGGGATAAACCAAAAAAGCCAAAACCCCTTACAGGGCATGGAACCGTACTGGAAAGATGGCTTGATGGACCCTGTAGAATTCACAGTACAGAGGACGCCACACCCAACTCAGCCTAGAGCATGTTGGATACTCCGGCAGGTGGCCAAATCGGCGAGGACCTCCTTAAATTCCGGAGCCGCAGAAGCCAGCCAAGGACCAGTACCGTTCTCACAGTCTTCGAGACTTTCGCATCAAACATGCGAAAAAGAACACTCCGCAGCCTCGGCGAAGTCTATCAAGTTGCAAGAATAAATCCATGGAGCGACACTGCCATTACCTTCAACTCAAGTGATGAACCTAGATTCCGAACAGCCCGAGCACCAGCCGCGTTGGTCCTCAGTCCCATAGTGGACGGCTTTCGCCTCACCAAGGTGCTCATGGATGGAGGCAGCGGACTGAACCTCATTTATGAGGAAACCCTTCAAAAAATGGAAATAGACTGGAACCGCGTCGAGCGAAGCAGCACAACCTTTAGAGGAATAATCCCCAGTCGGGAAGCGCGCTGCACAGGAAAAATCACACTAGATGTGGTGTTCGGCACGCCGGATAATTACAGGTCCGAAGAAGTCACGTTTCAGGTGGCCCCGTTTAAGAGCGGATATCACGCTTTACTAGGGCGGGAAGCATTCACAATCTTCCAAGCAATACCCCATTACGGGTACATGAAGCTTAAGATGCCCGGGCCGAATGGAATTATCACTCTAGCTAGTGATCCGGACATAGCACTCCGCGCCGAAAACAAGACGGCCGCATTAGCCCTTGAGGCGCTATCCGAAGCCTTAGCGGCCGAGGAACTGACTGCGCTGCGCTCCACGGTTAACAGGGATGATTGATACTCGATAAGAAATCCAAATCCACATCCTTCAAGCCAGCCGACGAAATAGTCAAATTCCAGGTCCATCCAACGGACCCCAATAAAACAGCTTCAATCGGGGCATGACTGAACCTGATGCAGACGCCGCACTACGAGAGTTCCTACGAGAGAACTGGGACATCTTCGTCTGGAACCCTTCAGACATGCCAGGGATCCCACGCAGGCTGGCCGAACACAGCTTAAATATCCTAAAAGGATTTAAACCTGTCAAACAAACCCATCGGCGTTTTTCCGAACCCAAGAGACAGGCTATGGGAGAGGAGCTAGCCAAGCTATTGGAGGCCGGATTCATCAGAGACATAAAACATCCGGACTGGCTAGCAAACCTGGTGATGGTACCAAAGAAGGACAAATCCTGGCGCCTGTGTGTCGACTTTAAAGACCTTAACAAGGCTTGCCCAAAGGATCCCTTCCCCCTCCCCCGCATCGATCAAATTATCGATGCCACCGCATGACACGATTTGTTGTGTTTCCTCAACGCATACTCCGGTTACCATCAAATCAAGATGGCAGAATCAGACCAAGCCGCAACAGCATTCATCACACCATACGGCCCATTCTGCTTCAACACAATGCCCTTCGGGCTAAAAAACGCCGGCGCAACATATCAGCGCATGATCCAGACATGTCTGGCAAACCAGATCGGCAAAACAGTGGAGGCGTATGTGGATGATGTGGTCGTCAAATCAAGACATGTCGAATCCCTAGTAAACGACTTGAGGCTTACATTCGATAACCTCCGAAAATATGACATCAAGCTCAACCCAGAAAAATGCGTCTTCGGCGTTCCAGCCGGAAAGCTCTTGGGCTTCATTGTATCCGGTAGAGGAATTGAAGCAAATCCAGCCAAGATCCGAGCTTTGTCACAATTGGATGCCCAAAGGACCTCAAACAAATACAAAAATTAACCGGATGCGTGGCGGCTCTAAGCCGCTTCTATCTCCCGCTTGGGAGAAAAGGCACTACCCCTTATCGCCTCCTTCGGCGCACCGAACACTTCGAGTGGACGGATGCCGCCACGGCCGGACTTGATGAAATAAAAGCCATATTGGCAACAAACCCAGTCCTGGCCGCGCCAACACGCGCGAACCAATGTTATTGTACATTGCAGCAACAACCAAGTTGTCAGCGCAGTGCTCGTTGTCGAGCGGGAAACGGACGGACACAAATTCCCCCTTCAAAGGCCGGTCTACTACGTGTCCACTGTCCTCACTCCATGCAAATCACGGTACCCGCATTATCAAAAGATTGCATACGCGGTATTCATGGCATCCCGGAAGCTACGACACTACTTTCAAGAGTGTTCCATAACAGTAGCCTCGGAAGTGCCACTAACGATATTATCAACAACCGCGATGCAACGGGCCGGATTGCAAAATGGGCCATCGAGCTTCTCCCGTTCGATATAACCTATAAGCCACGGCGAGCTATTAAATCGCAAGTTTTGGCCGACTTCGTCGCAGAATGGACGGAGGCCGAGCTCCCTAAAGAGTACGGCACATATTCAAACTGGATTATGCATTTCGACGGCTCCAAAATGTTGGCCGGACTGGGGGCTGGCGTCGTCCTGACGTCCCCCACAGGAGACACAGTCCAATATGTGCTCCAGATCATGTACACGGATTCCAACAATGCAGCCGAATATGAGGCCCTCCTACATGGTCTCCGGATAGCAGTATCCATGGGTATCCAGCGCCTAGAGGTACGCGGGGATTCAAACCTCGCGATATCCCAAATAAATGGAGACTTCGATGCCAAGGACCCAAAAATGGCAGCTTACCGCAACGCCGTCCTAAAAATGTCAGCTCGGTTCGAAGGGCTGGAGTTTCACCATATAGCCCGAGAAAACAATCAAGCAGCGGACGTCCTGGCACGCATCGGAGCAAAACGCGATGCAGTCCCCCAACATCTTTTTGGAAAGATTGTTCAAGCCATCCGTAGCATGGGAGGGGGAACCCGCAAATAACAGCCCGGACCCAGCCGCACCACTCGACGCCGAACAATCTGACACAATTGGAGGCTCTGCCAATGAAATTACACCTTTCAGCCCACGTAATAATGGCGGTTCATCGCCCCGTGGACAGAACCATTCCTAGCCTACCTTACTAGGCAGGAACTCCCGGAGGACCAAAACGAGGCCCGCTGCATAGTGCGGCGATCTAAAGCCTATAGAGTCCATGAGGGAGAGCTTTATAAGAAAAGCACTACCGGAGTCCTTCAAAGGTGCATCTCCGAAGAGGAAGGGCGGAACCTTCTGGCTGAAATTCATGCCGGACTCGGTGGTCACCACGCCGCTGCTCGGTCCCTTGTTAAGCAAGGCTTTCCGTACAGGCTTTTATTGGCCGACGGCCCGGGCAGACGCTCAGGACTAGTCCAACGATGCGCTGGTTGCAACTTTTTGCCAACCAAAGCCATATGCCACCCACCGCACTCCAAACTATACCCATCACCTGGCCTTTTGCGGTCTGGGGGCTTGACATGGTCGGACCCCTTAAAGGTGGAACCCATAGGAAAAAATACTTACTGGTCATGGTGGATAAGTTCACCAAATGGATAGAAGCCAAGCCTGTTAAAACGGCCGAATCCGGACCTGTGATAGACTTCATATCCGGGGTTGTACACCGTTATGGCGTCCCCCACAGCATCATAACCGACAACGGTACAAACTTTACCGCCGACGAGGTAAAACTCTGGTGCAAAAACATGGCCATCAAGCTCGATTATGCTTCCGTCTATCACCCACAAACCAACGGCCAGGTCGAACGCGCAAATGGTCTTATCATGAGCGGCATTAAACCCAGACTGGTGCGGTCCCTCAAGGAATCTAACACGCACTGGGTAGAGGAGCTCGACTCCGTGCTGCGGGGCTGCGCGCCACCGCCAAATCGCACCACCGGATACACACATTTTTTATGGTGTTCGCGCAGAGGCAGTTCTGCCCTGCGACATAATTCATGACTCACCTAGAGTGCGCATGTACGAAGAAAGAGAAGCCGAGCTCGATCGGCAGGACAACTTGGACGCCTTGGAGGACGAGCGTGACGTGGCAAAAGCCCATTCCGCATTTTATCAACAACAGGCCCGAAGATATCGAAGCAGAGAAGTACGGGCCAAAAATTACAATGTTGGCGAACTAGTTCTACGCCTGCCGGATAAGAAAAAGGACAAACTCAAGCCCAAGTGGGAAGGTCCATTCATAATCGACCAAGTCCTGACTGGTGGGGCGTACCGCTGCGAGATGCGTCGGATAACCGACTCGAGCCGAACCCGTGGAACGCCACCCGTCTCCGAAGATTCTATGCCTAGCGCCAACTCTGTGTTCGTCTCCTTCCTCTGTCCATTTTTTGCATTTTTCTGTCTTACATTTCTCTCCTTCCCCTCTTTTCTTTTATAGCCCTTAAAGGCTCATCTAGTGACGCGCCACTCGCTGCGCTCATTAAACCTGGGGGCTTCTTTAACAGAAGCTTATTTATACGGGCTTCACGCCCAACACATGCGTCAAACTTCCGCATGTACCTTTTTCTTCACCATTATATGCATCGATATGACTTAAGTTTTGGCCAAGCTGGGTTGCCTGGCTCCTGTGCTTACCCCTACGTTCCCGATTGTTCGGCTAGGCGGTAAAGGGAGCACCTCTGCGATTGTTACTGCTGGGTCAGCCGGATGTGTACCTCAGACTGGGTGAAGCCGAAAGCTAGCGTTCTTAAGGGAATATTCGGTCGGTGAAATAAAAGATGATCTTTTTACTCATTTTATGCGCCCCCAGATGCTTTTTTCTGCGTCTTTTCACGCAGTCCGGACATGCACTTTAGGGCATGCCTCCCAGCGAAAGGAACCCCTAACGGAACTATTCTCTCTGGAAGATGTTTCTTACTAACCATGTAATATAACATAACTAGTTGGGCACTTGTCTGATAAAGCACTGATGACCCCTACGCCTGGTCTCCACGCATACCCGGTTCTTATATAACCGCTAGGTATTCGGACACACTCCGGACCGTCAGGTCCCGAGGTTGAAGCGAAAAGGTCGGCAACGACAAACGATCTACAATCCGGCTAGAAGGCATTACACATGTCAATTCAAAATTACATAGTCATTCTGACTGATTGTATTCCTCTTCTATACCATCTAACAGGCTGTCTAATTTACAGTCCTGCTGGGAATACTTCGCGGCCAACTCTACTTGGCCGTATACTAAGCTCAGGATCTCCTTCCCGTCAGGCCCCACTGGTCCGACCTCGGCCATGTGGTTTGGGTCAGACTTCGTAAAACGGGTCTTCACCATGGCCCAGGCCTCCCTAGCGCCTTGTCGGCAGGCCGATATCTTCCACAACCGGAAGCGCCGCCGAGCTCCCTTCAGCTTCTCCGCAAGCTCTCCAAGGCCCTCGGGCACGGAGTGGGCAGGCCATAAGGCTTGGGCAATACCCCGCATCGCCTGCCGAATTCGCTCGTGCAGTTGCAAGAGTTCGGGAAGAAGGTCACCCGTAGAACCGGGCATCTCCTCTGCAGGACGACCTGTGAGCATACCTACAGACATTACTCTGTTAGTCGACTTCCTCGCCGAACTTTTTTTCAAAGTTCGTTCAAGCACTTACTAAAAATGCCGCGTCGAAGCCGCTGATTCTCCTTCGTGGAGTCCGACAGCTGGCCACGAACATCTTTAAGTTCGACGTCCAGCTTGGTGTTGGCATCCTGAAGATCATTCTTCTCTCGCCTCACCTTTGTCAACGTACTCTCACCGGCCTTTAGCCGGCGTAAGAGTTGTTGCTTGTCCGGATCGAGTCCGGCGCCATCTGCAATATGATTTGTCAGATTTGCACCCACACCGCACAATACTAATCTTTCGAAGTGTATCTTACCTGAGGGGGTCTCTTTGGGCTCCCCTGCTGCGGCTAGTGCGGCCTCTAGTTGGGCCTTGCACTTTTCCAGCTCCTGGGACAGTACGGTATTCTTCTCTGTAAGAACCTGCATATTAAATGATCCTTAAATCAGTTGCTCTAACTGTTCAAGTCTCGGGGGCTACTGGCATATATATATATATTTAACCAAAATTTTCTTACCCGTATGTCTTTTACATACTGCTCCGTGGCTCTGGCTAAACCATTTTGAGCGGCACGGAGGTACGCATCTCCCGAATTAAAGGCATCTAAAGCCTCTTGGGAGAAACAAGCGTCGCGTAGAATGTCCGGCGACGCCTGTGGTTCTGGCACTCTCCACTTCAGAATTTGTGGCAGACAGCCTGTCCGCATCCTCTGTCGAAGGAGCGTCCGGTGCGCGCCTTGTGCTCGCCTCCGCTTCCTAGCCAGACGTTGGAGCCTGGCTGGTGGAGGCGCGATTGGCAACCTCTCCGGATGTAGTCTGGCGAGGTCTCTTCATTCTGAAGATAGCACGAACGTTAATATGCCCTGACAAAAAAACTCCAGGGAAACAAAGGGTGCACTATACCTTTGCGCCGGCATCTTAGTCCGGACTACATTCCTTTTTGCCCCACGGGGCCCTGTGGCCCCTCGTTGGCTAGCCGCCGCAGGTTCGGCCTCCTGCCTCGGAAATCTCCCCTGCAAAACACGGCTGTCGTCAGAAACACCGGGCTACATGAGGGCGGAATCTCTTTCAAGGGAATAAAGGCTCCGGTTTCTGTCACCTGGGAGGCCGGGATTAACCCTGGGTAATCAGCCGTGATGGCTACCAAGGTATTGTCCTTGCTTAGCTGATAGAACACCCCGTCAATAAAATCCACCGATATGTCCGGATCCTCTTCGGAGTCCGGATTGAGGGACCGTTCTGGGTCCTCGGGCTTGTGGAGGGCGGCTGTTTATATCCTTTACCTCCTGTCGCAGTTCCTGCATTGAAGTCGTTAGACTACCTATCTAACCATGGGAGTATAAAACAAACGGGCAAGCGCAATTGTTCACTTACCCAACTTGGAGGATCGTACATACTGAATCCGGCCCGCGGGTTGACGCGGAGGAATTCCTCCTTTTCTCCCTTGTACAAAGAGGATAAGATCTTTACTAAGGCGGCCGGTGGCCGGCCCCTTACGACCGTAACGTGTGGCGTCATCCTCCCCGTTGAAATCCCACATGGGGTGGCCTCTATATTGAAGCGGCTGCACCCCCCGCATAATGCATGCGGCCATGACTCCAATCATGGTTAGTCCGGAATGAGCCAACAGTCTTATCCGGCCCATCAGGTAAAGGACGTCTCTGTCGCTTTCTCTCTGAGAGCTCCGCGGACGCCAGCTCAAGCGTTTCTTCAATGGAGCACTGTTGAACTCAGGGAGACCGACCCGGATAGGGTCCGGTAGCGGGACGTCATCTATGTAAAACCATTCCGAAGGCCAGTCCTCGGACGCCTTCTTTGGGGTTCCGGATAGGTATCCGGTCCCGGCGATGCGCCATACTTCGGCTCCGCCCACTTGGTATATAGACCCCTCTTGAGAACGGGGCACCAGGCAGAATAACCTCTTCCACAGCGCGAAATGAGCCTCAACGCCTAAAAATAGCTCGCAAAGGGCGACGAAACCCGCAATATGCAATACGGAGGCGGGCGTGAGATTGTGCAGCTGGAGGCCGTAGAACTCCAGAAGCCCGCGGAGAAATGGATGAATTGGAAATCCCAGTCCCCTTATTAGATAGGGGACGAGGCACACCCGCTCTCCTTTAGAAGGATTGGGGGTGCTCTCCGCTTGTTTTCCGCCATTGTAGGTGGCGAGACCGGCTCGGACCGGGACCATGTATGCCTGAGGGAGAAATCCCTTGGCCTGAAGCGACACTAACTCGCTATGCGGGATGGTGCAACTCTCCCAGTCCCCGGGTTTGGGACCGGAGGGGCGAGGGGAGGAGCTGCGACGGCTGGTCATGTTGGAATGGACCTTTGCTGGAAGCGCTCTGATGATAACTCGCGGAGAGGAGAAGATGTGGTTTGGACCTAAATCCCCATCCCGTTAAATAGGCGGCTCGTTTATACGGCTAGGGGTGTTGGGTGTAAAGCCGGCTTTCCGGTCGTTCGTTTTTTTTTAGTAGTATTCGGTTGGTATTCCGCTTATGTTAATTTAATGCATTTGGCCTGTACATCTCAGAGAATGTCCCATCCTTTGTGCACCCTAAAAAATTCAGGCGGCTCGGGGTGTGGATGTAAAAACGCCCTGGCTTTTCGCATTCGTTTGACACGTGGAAGACGGCCATTATTGGGCGTGGAAGCGAGGAGCACTACATTACAAAAATCGGACATTATTCCTACAGGTACACAAGATTTGGAGAAGAACCCGCCTTGCAATGCCGAACAATCTGCGCGCCGGACTCGTCGTCATTGAAGCCTGGTTCGGGGGCTACTGAGGGAGTCCTGGATTAGGGGGTGTTCGGGTAGCCGGACTATACCTTCAGCCGGACTCCTGGACTATGAAGATACAAGATTGAAGACTTCGTCCCGTGTCCGGATGGGACTTTCCTTGGCGTGGAAGGCAAGCTTGGCGATGCGGACATTCAAGATCTCCTACCATTGTAACCGACTCTATGTAACCCTAACTATCCGGTGTCTATATAAACCGGAGGGTTGTAGTCCGTAGGCAATCAACTCCATACAACAATCATACCATAGGCTAGCTTCTAGGGTTTAGCCTCCTTGATCTCGTGGTAGATCTACTCTTGTACTACCCATATCATCAATATTAATCAAGCAGGACGTAGGGTTTTACCTCCATCAAGAGGGCCCGAACCTGGGTAAAACATCGTGTTCCCTGCCTCCTGTTACCATCCGGCCTAGACGCACAGTTCGGGACACTATCCGAGATCCGTCGGTTTTGACACCGACAGTCCCCTACCTCTCTCTCTAATGGATCTCGGCAGATGAGCTTTCTCCTCCACGAAAGTTGCATGTGCGTCCCCATGCCACCATCTCAGTCCCGTCGTCGGTGTTGCAACGCGGCGTGATTGGTGAGTCTCCCGTGTTGCAAGTCCTCGCCAGAAGCAACGAGGGCTCGCCAGTGCTGCGAGCCGTCGCTAGAAGTAGCGAGGTGTTGCCCATGCTACAACGTCCGCCTGCTGCAGGCTCACCATCATGTTGTGACGCTGCATTGAAGCACATAGAGTGACGTTTTTTGTAATTTTATCGCATTAGAAACATAGAGAGGTGAAGATGTGGTTCATGTCTCACCATAATTGCAAGTAGGAGAAGCAAGCACATGCATATTATATCCATTAAACCCATCAATATAAATCTTAATAAGCACAAACTTTTTGATATAATGTAGTAGTTATGAGAATTCAAAAAGATAATAGAATTATCATGTGTGGGTGCAATGTCAACAATTTTATTTTTAACATAAGGAACTATAGAAAGTTCATCTTCATAAGTAGTGGCATCATGGCCATAATCCATAGCAAGCATCAAGTTCATCAAAAATGAATATTTCAAACGAATCCAAGGGATCATAGCAATTATCAACATGGCATTCATCCTCCAGTAAGCATAAAGGGAAATTAAACAATGCATGAGTTAAAGAGTTAGTCTCATCAGAAGGTGGGCACGGGTAGCTAATTCACTCTTCCTTCTTTTTATTCTTCGCTCTCCTCCTCATCTTTTTCATCTAATGTGCTCACGGTTTCAGCAATTTCTTCTTTCATAAACGTCTGCAAAATATTAGTTTCTTCCAAAGCAACATGCATTTTCTCAATAAATTCGTTAATATGAGCACTGTATTCATGATTTTCATAGGAATATTTAAGTACGGCAAGATTTTCAGATTTGTAAATAGCATGATCACACTTTTCATACTTTTCAAGCAAAGAAGTGATAACCCACAAGTATAGGGGATCGCAATAGTTTTCGAGGATAGAGTATTCAACCCAAATTTATTGATTCGGCATAAGGGGGCCAAAGAATATTCACGAGTATTAGCAGTTGAGTTGTCAATTCAACCACACCTGAAAGACTTAATATCTGCAACAAAGTATTTAGTAGCAAAGTATATGAATAACGGTAACGGTGGCAAAAGTAACAGTAGCAGTTTTGTAGTGATTGTAACAGTAGCAACGAAAGTAACTTGGCAAAGATCAATATGTGAAAAGCTCGTAGGCATTGGATCGACAATGATAATTGTGTTGGATGATATTCATCATGTAGCAGTCATAACCTAGGATGACACATAACTAGCTCCAATTCATCAACATAATGTAGGCATGTATTTCGTATATAGTCATACATGCTTATGGAAAAGAACTTGCATGAAATCTTTTGTCCTACCCTCCCCATGGCAACGAGGTCCTAATGGAAACTAAGGGATATAAGCCTCCTTTTAATAGAGAACCGAAACAAAGAATTAGCACTTAGTGAATACATGAACTCCTCAAACTACGGTAATCACCGGAAAGAATCCCAATTATTGTCACCTTGGGGTATGCGGATCATAACTCGTAATAGGTGTCTACAACTTGCAAGATAGGATCAAGAACAATATATTCATGAAAACATAATAGGTTCATATCTGAAATCATGGCACTCGGGCCCTAGTGACAAGCATTAAGCATAGCAAAGTCATAGCAACATCAATCTCAGAACATAGTGGATACTAGGGATCAAACCCTAACAAAACTAACTCAATTACATGATAAATTATTGGGGAAATGCAATATTTCAAAAAATTTACCTATGATCATGCAATATCTATCTAGGATATGCATAGCAAGAGCGGAGATAATGTGTCCACGTACCCTCGTAGACCGAAAGCAGAAGCGTTTAGTAACGCGGTTGATGTAGTCGAACGTCTTCGCGATCCAACCGATCCAAGCACCGAACGTACGGCAACTTCGCGTTCAGCACACGTTCAGCTCGATGACGTCCCTCGATCTCTTGATCCAGTTGGGGACGAGGGAGAGTTCCGTCAGCACGACGGCGTGGCGATGGTGATGATGAAGTTACCGGCGCAGGGCTTCCTGATAACCCACAAGTATAGGGGATCGCAACAGTTTTCGAGGGTAGAGTATTTAAACCCAAATTTATTGATTCGACACAAGGGGAGCCAAAGAATATTCTCAAGTATTAGCAGCTGAGTTGTCAATTCAACCACACCTGGAAACTTAGTATCTGCAGCAAAGTGTTTAGTAGCAAAGTAATATGATAGTGGTGGTAGCGGCAACAAAAGTAAAGACAGCAAAAGTAATGTTTTTGGTATTTTGTAGTGATTGTAACAGTAGCAGCGGGAAAGTAAATAAGCGTAAACCAGTATATGGAAAACTCGTAGGCACCGGATTAGTGATGGATAATTATGCCGGATGCGGTTCATCATGTAACAGTCATAACATAGGGTGACACAGAACTAGCTCCAATTCATCAATGTAATGTAGGCATGTATTCCGTATATAGTCATACGTGCTTATGGAAAAGAACTTGCATGACATCTTTTGTCCTACCCTCCCGTGGCAGCGGGGTCCTATTGGAAACTAAGGGATATTAAGGCCTCCTTTTAATAGAGTACCGGAACAAAGCATTAACACATAGTGAATACATGAACTCTCAAACTGGTCATCACCGGGAGTGGTCCCGATTATTGTCACTTCGGGGTTGCCGGATCATAACACATAGTAGGTGACTATAGACTTGCAAGATAGGATCAAGAAATCACATATATTCATGAAAACATAATAGGTTCAGATCTGAAATCATGGCACTCGGGCCCTAGTGACAAGCATTAAGCATAGCAAAGTCATAGCAACATCAATCTCAGAACATAGTGGATACTAGGGATCAAACCCTAACAAAACTAACTCGATTACATGATAAATCTCATCCAACCCATCACCGTCCAGCAAGCCTATGATGGAATTACTCACGCACAGCGGTGAGCATCATGAAATTGGTGATGGAGGATGGTTGATGATGACGACGGACGAATCCCCCTCTCCGGAGCCCCGAACGGACTCCAGATCAGCCCTCCCGAGAGGTTTTAGGGCTTGGCGGCGGCTCCGTGTCGTAAAACGCGATGATTTCTTCTCTCTTTTTTCTCTCCGAAAGCAAATATATAGAGTTGGAGTTGGCGTCGGAGGGTCCAGGGGGCCCACGAGGTAGGGGGCGCGCCCTAGGGGCGCCACCCTCGTGAGAAGGGTGTGGGCCCCCTGGTCTTCATCTTTGGCGAGGATTTTTTATTTTTTTCTAAGATGTTCCGTGGAGTTTCAGGTCATTCCGAGAATATTTGTTTTCTGCACATAAAACAACACCATGGTAATTCTGCTGAAAACAGCGTCAGTCCGGGTTAGTTCCATTCAAATCATACAAGTTAGAGTCCAAAACAAGGGCAAAAGTGTTTGGAAAAGTAGATACGACGGAGACGTATCAACTCCCCCAAGCTTAAACCCTTGCTTGTCCTCAAGCAATTCAGTTGACAAACTGAAAGAAAGAAAAACTTTTACAAACTCTGTTTGCTCTTGTTGTTGTAACTATGTCAAGCCAGCATTCAAGTTTTCAGCATAGATCATAACTAACCACATTTGCAATAATCTCAGGTCTCAATTACTCATATCAATAGCATAATCAACTAGCAAGTCATAATAATAAATCTCGGATGACAACACTTTCTCAAAACAATCATAATATGATATAACAAGATGGTATCTCGCTAGCCCTTTCTGAGACCGCAAAACATAAATGCAGAGCACCTTTAAAGATCAAGGACTGACTAGACATTGTAATTCATGGTAAAAGAGATCCAATCATAGTCATACCCAACATAGATTAATAGTGATGAATGCAAATGATAGCTGTGCTCTCCAGCTAGTGCTTTTTAATAAGAGGGTGATGACTCAACATAAAAGTAAATGGATAGGCCCTTCGCAGAGGGAAGAGGGATTTGTAGAGGTGCCAGAGCTCGGTTTTGAAATAGAGATAAATTGTATTTTGAGCGGTATACTTTCATTGTCAACGTAACAACTAAGAGATGGCGATATCTTCCATGCTAAACACATTATAGGCGGTTCCCAAACAGAATGGTAAAGTTTATACTCCTCCACCAACAAGCATCAATCCATGGCTTGCTCGAAACAACGAGTGCCTCCAACATACATCAGGTCCCAGGGGGAGTTTTGTTTGCAATTATTTTGATTTAGTTTGCATAAAGCATGGGTTGGGCATCCCGGTGACCAGCCATTTTCTCGTGAGTGAGGAGCGGAGTCCACTCCTCTTGAGAATAACCCGCCTAACACGGAAGATAAGGACAGCCTTTGTTGATACATGAGCTATTCGAGCATACAAAACAGAATGTTTATTTGAAGGTTTAGAGTTTGGCACATACAAATTTACTTGGAACGGCAGGTAGATACCGCATATAGGAAGGTATAGTGGACTCATCTGGAATAACTTTGGGGTTTAAGGGATTGGATGCACAAGCAGTATTCCCGCTTAGTACAGGTGAAGGCTAGCAAAAGACTGGGAAGCGACCAACTAGAGAGCGACAACAGCCATGTACATGCATTAAAATTAATAAACATTGGATGCAAGCATGAGTAGGATATAATCCACCATGAACATAAATATCGTGAAGGCTATGTTGATTTGTTTCAACTACATGCGTGAACATGTGCCAAGTCAAGTCACTTAAATCATTCAAAGGAGGATACCACCCCATCATACCACATCATAATCATCTCAATAGCATGTTGGCACACAAGGTAAATCATTATAACTCATAGCTAATCAAGCATGGCACAAGCAACTATGATCTCTAATTGTCATTGCAAACATGTTTATTCATAATAAGCTGAATCAAGAACGAGGGCTCATCATATTTACAAAAACAAAAGAGGTCGAGTTCATACCAGCTTTTCTCATCTCAGTCAGTCCATCATATATCATCATAATTGCCTTTCACTTGCACGACCGAACGGTGTGAATAATAATAAGAGTGCACGTGCATTGGACTAAGCTGGAATCTGCGAGCATTCAATAAACAGGAGAAGACAAGGCAATATGGGCTCTTTGGTTAATTCAACAATAATGCATATAAGAGCCACTTCAACAATTTAATTATGGTCTTCTCCTACTGACCCCCAAAGAAAAGAAAAGAAATAAAACTATTTACACGGGAAAGCTCCCAACAAGCAAAAGAAGAACGGAAAATATTTTTGGGTTTTCTTTTTAATTATTACTACTACAGCAGAAAAATAAACTACTACTAATTTTTTTGGTTTTTCTTAAGGTTTAACAACACACAAGAAGAAAGCAGGAAAAAGAAAATAAACTAGCATGGATATTACAGTGAAAGTATGAGCACTCTCACAACAATGAGTGTGTGAACAGACGGATGTAATGTCGGTGAGAAATACGTACTCCCCCAAGCTTAGGCTTTTGGCCTAAGTTGGTCTATGGCCACGGCTGGCCTGGCGGATATCCATAATAATAGTTGTTGGGGTCGTACTGCGTGATGAAGAATAGTTGGGATCATACTGTGATGAAGAAGAAGACTCTGACTGCCACTGGCTGACAGTCATCTCTGGATCCCAAGAATAAACAGATTGTCGGGAGGCTCATCTTGTGGTTCCTGTTCTGGCTCCTCGACTGGTGCAGGGTTTCGGTAGGCGTGAATAGCCGTCAACGGAACAAGGTACGTGCCTGCAGTCAAATCAAACAAAGAAGGAGCAGGCAAGGTAATAGTCTCAGGATGATGTTTATTAAAGAACAATTGATATTCTAAGCTCCCCTGCCCTATTCTTAACAATAAAATCATGTGCCACCATACTTTTATGATCTAGATAAACACGGGGTAGCACCTTTTCTTCCTTCTCAGCATGCCTAATAGGTATGTTAAAATGTGCGGCTAGGCGTGTAGCATAAATGCCTCCAAAGATGGGGCCCTTAGTACGGTTCATATTTAACCGTCTAGCAATAATACCGCCCATACTAAAAGTGTTATCACTGTATAAACCTTGGAGTAGAATAATTAAATCAGGGATACTAAGGTTTCCACGTTTCCGCGTCCAATTAAACAACGACTAGCAAATAATGCAAAGTAACGTAAAACAGGAAAATGTATGCTAGTGATTCGTGCATCGGAAACCTTCCTGGTTTCTCCTACAGTGATATTATTAATAAATCCCTCCACATCATCATGATGTGGTTCTTCTGTCTTGCCCTCAAAAGGGACTAAACAAATACGACAGAAATCAAAAAGTGACATCTCCTTAGGCTCATCATATAAATGAAATTCCACCGTAGGTGGTGAGTTCCTAGGATGAAAATAAAAGTTTTGCACAAAGGTATTTGTGAGTAAGAGATACTGATCGCATTGGTCGTGGAGGAAAGCGGTGAGGCCTGCATTGTGAGCCAATTCATGAAAATCTTCATAGATACCGGCTGCTCTCAAGAAATCTTCAGAAGGCCATTCACACGCCCGAATCTCCGCGGTGCGTGGCAAATTATACTTAGGCTTCGGTGCCTTTTCCTTCGAGCTTTGGCTCGATGAGCCCCTCAATAATCTCCTCATCATTTTCTGAAATATCTGAAATTTTTAGTAACTTCAAAATAAAAGTAAACCAAACTCAATAAAACTGATAGCAACTACTCCTACAAGTGCCTAGAGCCTATATCAAGCATTAGAACTACTTGGAACCATATAAATTTGACATGCAAGCTCAAGAACATGGTCACCTATGCAGCACAAATTTGCAAATGAATAAAGCACTAGAACAAAAACTAATTGGACCAATGGAGGAGTCACATACCAAGGAACAATCTCCCCAAGCAGTTTTGCGAGAGGTGCTTTGAGCAAGGAGATCGAAAATCACAGCAAAAGTGGCTGGAACTCGTGCTTGAGTTGGTTTTTCGGGTTTGTGTGAGATAGAGGAAGAAGATGGGTGCTGGGATAAGTGGAGGAGGGCCACCGTGGGCCCACGAGGCAGGGGGGCGCGCCCTATAGGGGGGCGCCCACCACCCTCGTGGCCAGGTGGCAGCTCCTCCCGCGGTGATTTTTGCACAGTAAATCCTCAAATATTCCCGAAAAAATCATATTAAATTGGCATGGCATTCTGAGGACTTTTATTTTCGGGATATTTTTATATTGCACGGATAATCAGATAACAGATAGAAAAATACTATTTTTACTTTATTTAATATAAATAACAGAAAATATAAAGAGGGTACAGAAGTTTGTGCTTCTAGTTTCATCCATCTCATGCTCATAAAAGAATCCACTAACAAGGTTGATCAAGTCTTGTTAACAAACTCATTCCGATAATCATGAAACCGGAGAAATTTCGAATAACACTAAGTTACCTCAACGGGGATATGCACATCCCCTATAATAAGTATATCATATTTCTTTTTGACAGTAGGAAGAGGAAATTCAAAACCTCCAATTATAATCGATGGAATTTTTCCAATGGAGTTGATACTATGAACTTGAGGTTGTTTCCTCGGAAAGTGTACCGTATGCTCATTACCATTAACATGAAAAGTGACATTGCCTTTGTTGCAATCAATAACAGCCCCTGCAGTATTAAGAAAAGGTCTTCCAAGAATAATAGACATACTATCATCCTCGGGAATATCAAGAATAACAAAGTCCGTTAAAATAGTAACGTTTGCAACCACAACAGGCACATCCTCACAAATACCGACAGGTATAGCAGTTGATTTATCAGCCATTTGCAAAGATATTTCAGTAGGTGTCACTTATTCAAGTCAAGTCTACGATATAAAGAGAGAGGCATAACACTAACACCGGCTCCAAGATCACATAAAGCAGTTTTAATATAATTTCTTTTAATGGAGCAAGGTATAGTAGGTACTCCGGGATCTCCAAGTTTCTTTGGTATTCCACCCTTAAAAGTATAATTAGCAAGCATGGTGGAAATCTCAGCTTCCGGTATCTTTCTTTTATTAGTAATGATATCCTTCATATATTTAGCATAAGGATTTGTTTTGAGCACATCAGTTAATCGCATACGCAAAAAGATAGGCCTAATCATTTCAGCAAAGCGCTCAAAATCCTCATCATCCTTTTTCTTGGATGGTTTTGGAGGAAAAGGCATGGGTTTCTGAACCCAAGGTTCCCTTTCTTTACCATGTTTCCTAGCAACAAAGTCTCTTTTATCATAACGTTGATTCTTTGATTGTGGGTTATCAAGATCAACAGCAGGTTCAATTTCTACATCATTATCATTACTAGGTTGAGCATCATCATGAACATCATCATTAATATTTTTATTAGGTTCATGTTCATTACCAGATTGTGTTTCAGCATCAGACATAGAAATATCATTTGGATTATCAGGTGGTTCAGCAATAGGTTCACTAGAAGTTTGCACAGTTCTATCATTTTTCTTCTTCTTCTTTTTAGAAGAACTAGGAACATCAATATTATTTCTTTGAGAATCTTGCTCGATTCTCTTAGGGTGGCCTTCAGGATACAAAGGTTCCTGAGTCATTCTACCAGTTCTAGTAGCCACTCTAACAGCATAATCATTTTTCTTACTATTCATTTCATCAAGCACTTCTTTTTGAGCCTTAAGTACTTGTTCTACTTGAGTGGTAACCATAGAAGCATGTTTGCTAACAAGTTTAAGTTCACCTTTAATATTAGCCATATAATCACCCAAGCGTCTAATCATATAAGCATTTTCTTTTAATTGTCTACCAAAATAAGCATTGAAGTCGTCTTGTTTAAACATAAAGTTATCAAACTCATCCAAGCACTGACTAGCAATTTTAGTAGGAGGAACTTCAGCTTTATCATATCTATAGAGAGAATTTACCTTTACTACCTGTGTCGGGATATCGGGATCAGGAGGTTCTTCAACAAATAAATAATTGAGATCATAAGTTTCTTCAACAGGCGGTGAATTAAGACCATGTATTTCTTCAATAGGAGGTAAATTCTTAACGTCTTCAGCTTTAATACCTTTTTCTTTCATAGATTTCTTTGCCTCTTGCATATCTTCGGGACTGAGAAATAGAACACCTCTCTTCTTCGGAGTTGGTTTAGGAATAGGCTCAGTAATTGGAGCAGGAGCTGGCTCAGGAGTGCCCAATTATTTTCATTTGTCAACATATTATTCAATAGAATTTCAGCTTCATCTGGTGTTCTTTCCCTGAAAAGAGAACCAGCACAACTATCCAGGTAATCTCTGGAAGCATCGGTTAGTCCATTATAAAAGATATCAAGTATTTCAGGTTTCTTAAGAGGATGATCAGGCAAAGCATTAAGTAACTTGAGAAGCCTCCCCCAAGCTTGTGGGAGACTCTCTTCTTTAATTTGCACAAAGTTGTATATTTCCCTCAAAGCAGCTTGTTTCTTATGAGCAGGGAAATATTTAGCAGAGAAGTAATAAATCATATCCTGGGGACTACGCACACAACCAGGATCAAGAGAATTAAACCATATCTTAGCATCACCCTTTAATGAGAACGGAAATATTTTGAGTAAATAGAGGTAACGTGATCTCTCATTATTAGTGAACAGGGCAGCTATATCATTTAACTTAGTAAGATGTGCCACAACAGTTTCAGATTCATAGCCATAAAACGGATCAGATTCAACCAAAGTAATTATATCAGGATCAACAGAGAATTCATAATCTTTATCAGGAACACATATAGGTGAAGTAGCAAAAGCAGGGTCAGGTCTCATTCTATCTCTAAGTGATTCTTTGTTCCATTTAATTAATAACCTCTTAAGCTCATATCTATCTTTGCAAGCGAAAATAGCAGAAGATTCCTTATCAAAAAGATAACCTTTAGGAATAACAGGCATGTTTTCATCATCACTATCATCATCGTATTCAGATTCAATAATTTCTTTTTCTCTAGCCCTAGCAATTTGTTCATCAAGAAATTCACCAAGGGGCACAGTAGTATCAGACATAGAAGCAGTTTCATCATAAGTATCATGCATAGCAGAAGTGGCATCATCAATAACATGCGACATATCAGAACGAATAGCAGAAGCAGGTGTAGGTGTCGCAAACTTACTCATAACAGAAGGTGAATCAAGTGCAGAGCTAGATGGCAGTTCCTTACCTCCCCTCGTAGTTGAGGGATAGATCTTGGTTTTTGGATCTCTCAAGTTCTTCATAGTGTCCAGCAGATATAAATCCCAAGTGACTCAAAGAATAGAGCTATGCTCCCCGCAACGGCGCCAGAAATTAGTCTTGATAACCCACAAGTATAGGGGATCGCAACAGCTTTCGAGGGTAGAGTATTCAACCCAAATTTATTGATTCGACACAAGGGGAGCCAAAGAATATTCTCAAGTATTAGCAGCTGAGTTGTCAATTCAACCACACCTGGAAACTTAGTATCTGCAGCAAAGTGTTTAGTAGCAAAGTAATATGATAGTGGTGGTAGCGGCAACAAAAGTAAAGACAGCAAAAGTAATGTTTTTGGTATTTTGTAGTGATTGTAACAGTAGCAGCGGGAAAGTAAATAAGCGAGAACCAGTATATGGAAAACTTGTAGGCACCGGATCAGTGATGGATAATTATGCCGGATGCGGTTCATCATGTAACAGTCATAACATAGGGTGACACAGAACTAGCTCCAATTCATCAATGTAATGTAGGCATGTATTCCGTATATAGTCATACGTGCTTATGGAAAAGAACTTGCATGACATCTTTTGTCCTACCCTCCCGTGGCAGCGGGGTCCTATTGGAAACTAAGGGATATTAAGGCCTCCTTTTAATAGAGAACCGGAACAAAGCATTAGCACATAGTGAATACATGAACTCCTCAAACTACGGTCATCACCAGTAAGTATCCCGATTATTGTCACTTCGGGGTTAACGGATCATAACACATATAGGTGACTATAGACTTGCAAGATAGGATCTAGAACTCACATATATTCATGAAAACATAATAGGTTCAGATCTGAAATCATGGCACTCGGGCCCTAGTGACAAGCATTAAGCATAGCAAAGTCATAGCAACATCAATCTCAGAACATAATGGATACTAGGGATCAAACCCTAACAAAACTAACTCGATTACATGATAAATCTCATCCAACCCATCACCGTCCAGCAAGCCTACGATGGAATTACTCACGCACGGCGGTGAGCATCATGAAATTGGTGATGGAGGATGGTTGATGATGACGACGGCGACGAATCCCCCTCTCCGGAGCCCCGAACGGACTCCAGATCAGCCCTCCCGAGAGGTTTTAGGGCTTGGCGGCGGCTCCGTATCGTAAAACGCGATGATTTCTTCTCTCTTTTTTTTCTCTCCGAAAGCAAATATATAGAGTTGGAGTTGGCGTCAGGAGGGTCTCCAGGGGGCCCACGAGGTAGGGGCGCGCCCTAGGGGGCGCCCCCACCCTCGTGGAAAGGGTGTGGGCCCCCTGGTCTTCATATTTGGCGAGGATTTTTTATTATTTTTTCTAAGACCTCCCGTGGAGTTTCAGGTCATTCCGAGAATATTTGTTTTCTGCACATAAAACAACATCATGGTAATTCTGCTGAAAACAGCGTCAGTCCGGGTTAGTTCCATTCAAATCATACAAATTAGAGTCCAAAACAAGGGCAAAAGTGTTTGGAAAAGTAGATACGACGGAGACGTATCAATCAAAGGGGGTGGTGGAGTTTAACTGCAGCAAGCCAGCTTTGACTCAGTGGCTAACCTGAACTACGACTGCAAGCAACTCTTTTGAGGTGGCACACACGAGTCCACATATTCACCATATCAATACACCACTATGGATCCGCTCCCGTCTCCCTACGAGAAGGCCATCCATAGCACTCACGCTTATCTTGCGAGTTTTAGAGTATCCACTTTCACTTGTCTATGAACTATGCAAGGGGTCCAAGTTTCCATATCCGAGGAATCCGGCTATTCGAATAGATAATGATAACCCTGCAGGGGTGTACTTCTTCACACACGCTCCCACCACTTATCACCATATACACGTCATGTATCTCGGCAACCTTCAAGCGGAAGCCTGGCGAGGGTGTCGGCCATGACCTGACTAACCACACAAGTCTCTAGTCCAGGTTTATCGCCTATTCGGGTTCCATCCGCGAGGAGATCCGGCCGGAGTTTCGCTCACAGCCCCAAACGATGTGTGCAGGGTTCCCGAGACACCAAACGGGCGCCCGGTACACCGTGCCACGGTGTATCTACCGCATCATAGCCCACCCCTAGGGTCAGCGCTACGCACGGCCGCCAACACATATCCTATAAACACCAGAAACTAGTTGCAACTCCTGGACAGAGGACTAGGGCAGTTAATAAGTCGAGAGGGTCAATTAAGGATCCCAATGAGTGGTAGTAGCTGTTCATGGATCACAAACACAGAACTCAGTTCCTGAGGACGGTTTCAATGAGACAACCCACCATGTACTCCTACATGGCCTCTCACCGCTACCTTTACCAAATCGTGTTCACACACTTAGCTCACACACAGTAGGACATGTTCATCGCCATTCCAATTCATCCCCGATGAATCAGACCCGACTCAACTCTAAGCAGTAGCAGGCATGACAAACAAGCATGAATGAGTAGGCACATCAGGGCTCAAACAACTCCTACTCATGCTAGTGGGTTTCATCTATTTACTGTGGCAATGACAGGTCATGCAGAGGAAAGGGGTTCAACTACCGCAGCATGTAACAGTTGAATCGTTGTTGTCCTAATGCAGTAAAAGAGAGCAGGAGCGAGAGAGTGGGATTGTATCGGAATGAACAAGGGGGTTTTGCTTGCCTGGCACTTCTGAAGATATTATAGCTCTTCACCGGTGTCGTGGGTTTGTCACGGCAGATGTCCTTGTGAAAGGACTTAGTCGTGGAGCCATCGCTACGGTTTAGCTTTAAGGGGTTAAACCGGACAAGGGGACACGGGGAATTTTATACTAGTTCGGCCCCTTCGAGGAAGGTAAAGGCCTACGTCTAGTTGTGATTGGTATTGCTAGGGTTTCGAAGGCCAGGGAGCGAATCCGCTTTGTCTGGCTCTCGAGTTGTTGTCTGTCTCTAAACCGCTGCCGGGTCGTCCCTTTATATACATAGGTTGACGCCCGCCGGTTTACAGAGCCCCGAAGCCGGATCATAAACGTATCCAGTTCGGTCTCTATCCTTCCTATCTTACAAATTACATGACTAAGCCGGTTTATATTTACAGGCTTTAACCTGCCTTCGGGCCTTGGGCCTCCATGAAGCGCCATCATCCTTGCATCTTTATAGGCTTCTAATCTTCAAGGAGTCAACCCGGCTACACAAGGCCAGTTTACCTCCAGTAGTAATATCCCCAACATTAGGCCCCAGATTGGTTTGAACTCGTTCATGTCAATCTTCTATAATTAGAAAAATTCTTCCCTTATATCTTCACCTCGATCTTGTAAACCGCCGTGACGTCATACTTCAAGATTATGATAAACCATCCTGACGTCATCCATCCATTGATGTCGAAGATTACCTTCATTTAATATGTCTTCAGCCATCGAGGCGACACCCTTATTAACTTATCCATTTTTGGGCTCCTCGATTCCCACACTTGCCGTTTCATCTCTTCGCCTTATAAATAGGGACAGCGGACCCCTTTTCTTTTCTTTCCACTACCCATTCATCTCTTCTTCTTCCTCTCGACGACCTCGCACCCGAGCGCCGCCGTCATCTTCGAACTCCGCCTCTGCTTTGCCGTTGGCCGCTGCATCAACCTGTTCGCACCAGAGTTCCACAGCGCCCTTCCGCTGCTTCCGCCATCGCAGTAAGTCTTTTCCCCTTTCTTTCTTAGATCCATTAGGGTTTCCTTGTTCTTCGCTGTTCTTGAGGTTCATCGGAGCTTTCAGTGTTGCTCTTTCATGGCCTTTAGGTGAATACTTCATATCTGATGTACTCCTTGCCGTAGCTAACCTTCCCTTGTCACCACAAACCCTTATGCGCAAAGAACTGATCTAGTCCTTCATAAGTTGCTTCGGTTCTGCACCCCTTCTAGATCCAATTATTTTTACTTTTCTGTCTTATCTTATATCCGAAAATTTCATATGTCACTTTGAGATCTGTTTCTATGTCCCTGTGAGATCTGTTTCTCCTTGCACCAACATAGGTGGTTTAACCTTGTATAAGCAGTCCATGCCATTAGCCCTCTGATAAACCGGAGGAGCATTTTACCTTCATAATTATGCTTCGGTTTAACAGTGTCTGAGTAATCTTGTGCTAGTATTACCTTTTTCCCTTATTGCATTAGTCTCCGGTTTACACCATTTCACATATCAGTATGTTTCTTACTCCCTTGTCTCTTGCATATAATCATGCGTAATTTATAAACCGGTCTTTTATTTTTAGTCTGTTTGTTTCATAATGGCCAAACAATTCACTGCCTGCAACTGGGCTCGTTCCCGGGTTACTGAGACTCAGTTGAATGAGATGGTTAGCATCGGCTCCCTGCCTAAGAAAACTAAAATCAAATGGCGAGTTCCAGGAACAGAAAATCCTCCAACCCCAAGGCAGGGCAAGGTGGTGGTCTTTGTTGACCATATAGGCCGTGGCTTCAAACCGCCAGGGTCAAAGTTTTATCGAGATGTGCTTTCCAGCTTCCAACTTCATCCGCAAGATATTGGTCCCAACTCGGTTTCCAATTTATGCAACTTCCAGGTCTTCTGTGAAGTATATTTACAAGAGAACCAACTACAAAACTGTTCCAGGATTTCTTTCACTTAAACCGGCGTACAGAGTTTGTAAATGGCCCGGACAAAGAACTTGGTGGTGTCTCGATTCAAAAACAGAAAGAAGTTGAATTTCCTCATGCCAAACATCATAGCCACCCAAAGGAATGGAATCAAACTTGGTTTTATTGCAGAGACACTTCGCCTGAAGATGAAAATCCCCTCCCCGGCTTTCGTGATCACAGACTATCCAATACTCACCCCATGCCACAACGCCTAAGCTCTTCAGAAAGGGCGAAATATGCTCCTCAACTCGCCAAACTCCGGGCCTTTATGGCAAACAGTTTAACATGCATGGATTTTGTGCGCTGTTGGATATCCTGGAGTATCTTGCCGCTAAGCCGGCGTCCCGGTTTAATGTGTGAATATACCGGTGAGGTTGATGACCCTCAACGCCATTGCAATATCCAATTATCTGAGGAAGAAGTCACTAAAGGTGTAAAGAAGATCCTGAATGAGTCGGAACTAATCTGTAGTAAAATCGGTCTAAGTCCCTTCTATGCCAAGAACAAACCGCCTGCTGTAAGCATTATACTTCCTCTTCATCTCTAATATATTTAACTTATGCAACCTGTAACCCTTCTTCTTTATATGTAGGGTGATGACCCCTTCTGGAAACAGAAAATCGTAGAGAAAGCGGCAAAGCCGACTGGAGACAAAGCGGTCAAGCCATCCCGCCCAAAGACCAAAGCCGTAAAACGGACGTCAAAACGGAAAACGGCTAACCGGATTAATATGGAGCTTGATGATGATACTGATGATCTAGAAGTTGATGTAGAACTTGACTCACTTGGCTCTCTTTTCATGCATCTCATTAACAATTATCTTCCTCAGGAGGACGCAGAAGCTAGTCAAGCTGATGACGTAGAGGTAATTACCCTTTCCTCCGGTTCAGACTCTATGCCAACACAAAAAACTCGCCAAGCAGTCCGGAAAGTAAGCTTTTCTCATCCTCTTGCTCACTTGAATCCAACATTTATTTTCAAGACTCAGCAGCATGAAGCTCGCCGGACAACCCGGCACAGTGGCCAACAGGTCACTTCAGCCGGTTTACCTGATACTCCGGTTCGGAAGCGCCGGTCTGAGGTCTCTCCTACTTCTGACCATTCTTACCCCAAGGCAGGTTATTTCAAACAGCCTCTTAATCCGTCCGATTCAAATTATCAGGTGACACCTCCTTCATCTTCTGGTGAATCGGCAGCAACTCAACTCCCCCCTTTGAAAACTGTGGCCGGGTGAGTTGTAAAAACCTTTCCTTTCAATGCACCATAAATCCTTTGAATAGGATGTTAATCCTCTTTTATTCTGTTTGCAGGGCCAAAGCCAGACCCAGCAAGAAAGCTCGGGTCACCAATCCGCCAGAAGACCCTGTCGCCGAAGAAGAAGAACCAAGAGGTGAACCGGAATAGACTGGTGAACCGGAAGGCCCTCATCCTGAAGCTACTTTTGATGATCCACCCCTTGAAGGCCAACATACCGATGAACCAACAGATGCTGAGCCTGCCGCACCCGATACTGAACCGGCAGAACCAAACCGAGCTAGTCTGGTGAAAGACACTGAAATTCCAGTATCATCAACCAAAAATCCTGAAGGCCAAGGTGATGATGTTATTATTACTGGAATGGGCCACAGCTCTCCTGGCTATCCCGTCATTTTGGCTCAGCACAGTGCCAAAGAAGAGCAAGCTGCCCGGGATAAAGGTAAATGGAGCAGCGACTTATTAAGCTATGCTCATCTTAACGCTGATGAGCTTCATTCTGGCTTCTTGAACCGTCTGCACCCAAATCGGGATTATGAAGCCGGTTTGGTGAACTTTATGAAAGAGCGATATGAGGTAAATTCCTCTCCCTTTGTATATTGATTTATAGCTGAAACACTATCCCGAGTAGCCCCCAAGGGCCCTTTTATGATTGTTAATCACAAACCGGGTCTTTGTAACACTTTAAGCATCTCATCATTGGTCCTTGCAATGGCAGGTCGCTAATAATAGATAAGACTCATCTTGAAAAAAAAATTAGATAACTTTCTGTAGCATAGCCCCCAAAGGCCGGTTTAACTTGGCAAGTTAATCCGGTTTTTAATCCACACATCCGTTTTAGAACAGACGCACATTAGCCCCTAAGTGTCAAGGATAATGCTTGCATTGTTCTGGAGACTTGTATAAAGTGTAGTACTTGAGAACAAATAGGCATTAGCCCCCAAGTATGAAGTGCATAACTTTGTTATACTCTTTGTACTTTAGCACATATATATGCTGTTTGTTTAACATACTTTCAACGTGGCAGACTGAACTGAGAAGCAAAGATGCCTGAAATTCAGACTTGCAAGAGAATGTGAAGTCACAACAAGCCGAGGCTGCAAAAGCCAAAGAGGAGCTGACCCAGGCCCTGGCCGTAATGGAAAAGCTGAAAGAATCCTTCAACCAAGAGCGTGCTGAATGGGAAACCGAGAAATCTGGTTTAACCAAAAGAGCTGTAGACGCCGAGGCAGCCCTGAAGCCAGTGGTTGAAGAACTAGCCGGTTTGAAATGCCAAATCAATGCTATGACCTCTGCTATCTTTGGTAAGTGTCTGCTTATGTGTGTTGCGCCATTCGATGAATCTTATAACTGACCAAAATGTTCATAAAATCTTTGGCAGGCACTTGGATCGCTCATCTTGGTACAGATATGCGGATGAAGCTCAAAGCGGCATATACATTGGTTGAACAGCTATACTCTGGGTCTCAACGGGTTATTAGCATGACAGCTTATAACAAACCGGCTCCAACTTTGATTAAGGAAACCCTTGAGAAGCTGGGCATGTTACTAGCCTGTATTGCCGAGTTGAAGGGAGCAGCTGCCAGAGCAGGAGCTTTAACCGCCCTTATTCGAGCCAAAGCCTGGATTCCAGACCTTGAAGCGGAGGATTTCATTAAAGGATACCCAGGCATTAAAGAAGACGGTTCAAACTTCAACAATGATGATCTTCGGCGGCTGACCAAACAAATGCGGCCAGCAGCCAGCAAGTTGGCCGATGATATGGAAAAGACAGCCGGCCGACATCCATGAAGTCGAAGAACTTGTGCCTCCGATTCGTAAGCACACTTACGCCCCTGATATTAACCCTTCCAATCTTATCCATGAGGAAGCAGTGTTCCAAGCGTTAACTGGAATCGATTGGTCAACGACTGATTTCCAGTGTCTGGGGAGGGATGAAGAAGTGCCTACACCAACTGACCCTCAACCGTCAAACCGTCGTGATGAAGAGTCCTGATCCGCTCGCCGGTTTATATGGCTACTGTGAAAAACAATGATACTGTTTGAGCCGCTTTGAAGCTTCATGTAATAGGATAGCTGAAACTCCGTTATCTGCCATGCCATCGAGCATGTTTCGTAATACTTTGTGACAATCTGTGCCGCCCTTTGGGATATATTTTGCATAACCCATGATGAATTGCGTTCCTGGGTACAACAACTTAAAAGTATCTAGCGGTTTACCGCTAGACGTGTCATGATGTCCAAGAAGTATATAGTACCTAGATGAATAATCAAGTGTTTGTACAAAAAGTAATGTACAGAACATACCTCATTGGTTGACCAAACGTGTATACGGCAAAGGTGTTAATACCAATCCGGAACGTTGATAACTCCATCTTCATAATGCCGGTCTATATATTAAACCGGACCGGGATAACCACCAGATTTTCTTTATAACACCGGCGATTTAGTCAAACCAGACCGGGTCAATGAACACCGGTTTATAATTGATCATGTGCCCACAACTTGTAGTTGAGAAGCAAGCCGGGTCAAGGACGCCGGTTTACCAAAAAATACTTATGATTTTCAACAAACAAAATTCAAACAGGAAAATATGCAAGGCTTTTTACGAGCTGCCAGGCTCCAAATCGAGGCTTTTCATGGGCTGCCAGGCCTCTGAGTTAAACCATTTAACAAAGCCTTTTAAGATGGGCCTCCAATTAACCAATCATCGTTTTAACTATGACAAGTTCAGGGTCTGTAAAAGATTGACTTGTCAAACGTTCGATGGGTCATACCAGGATTACATGGACAGGAGTGGCTTACTTGATGAAGGCAGGTTAACCCGGGTTTTTAGGTGAATACACCAGGCTTCCAAGCCGTGGCTCGATAGCCAATTACGAGGGTCCTTTCAAACTCTCTGTTTCTTTGCAAAAAGAGCCCCAAGTAACTTTGTGAGCGATGCTCAGTGTGTGCCCATGTTTGAGTCTGTACTGTGTACAACACTCTCTTTGGCTCCACAAATTTTTCCCTTTGTGGCTTAAATGCCTATCAAGAGGTGTAGCTATGGTGTGAGGACAACCAAGCCCCCTAGTGATATCCCTTCGTGGTTTAAAAACCGATCAAGAGGTGTAGCTGTAGTTCAAATATGACCAAGCCCCCTAATGATTTTCTTTATATCTATGCAGCTGTTAAAGCCAGATTAACAAAAACTCCGCTTTGTCAGTTAACTTGTAAAAGCACACACAGGATATAAAAAGAACAGATACCCCACTTATAACGGAGGCTCCGGTTTATTATATGATATATACACTGTCATAAATATGTACAGATGAGGAGCCTATGGCTTTAAGTATAGTAAGGCCGAAGGAGAGCTATGTTCCATGGCCGCTTGGTCTCCTCCTCCAATTGACGTGAGTCTTCATGCTCTCGAACATCAATGAGGTAGTAAGATCCGTTGTGCAGATTTTTGCTGACCACAAAGGGTCCTTCCCAAGGTGGGGATAAGTTGTGCATATCAGTCTGATCCTGGATGAGCCGGAGCACCAAATCACCTTCTTGAAAGGTTCTGGTTTTAACCCGACGGCTGTGATAACGTTGGAGATCTTGTTGATAAATCGCCGATCGTGCTGCTGCAAGATCACGCTCTTCATCCAACAGGTCCAGTGAATCCTGACCTGCCTTCTCATTATCAGCTTCAACATAAGCTGCCACATGAGGCGAATCGTGACGGATGTCACTAGGAAGAACCGCCTCCGCTCCATAGACCATGAAGAAAGGTGTGTAACCTGTAGACCTATTGGGTGTGGTGTTGATGCTCCATAACACAGAAGGTAGCTCCTCAACCCAACAACCCGGCGTCCTCTTTAAGGGAACCATAAGCCTTGGTTTGATACCCCGTAGAATTTCTTGGTTTACCCTTTCTGCTTGACCATTAGATTGGGGGTCAGCCACCGACGCTAGATCAAGCCGGATGTGCTCATGTTGACAGAATTCTTCCGTCTCCCCTTTTGACAGATTAGTACCATTATCTGTTATAATGTTGTGGAAAACCAAACCGGAATATCACCTTCTTGATGAATTGAACTGCCGTGGCTGCATCACACTTGCTGACTGGCTCTGCCTCCACCCATTTAGTGAATTTATCAACTGCTACTAACAGGTGGGTCTTTTTGTCCTTAGAACGCTTGAAGGGTCCAACCATATCAAGCCCCCAAGTTGCAAACGGCCACGTAATTGGAATCATCCGCAACTCTTGAGCCGGAACGTGCGCACGGCGGGCAAATTTTTGACATCCATCACATCTCTTGACTAAATCCTCCGCATCAGCATGCGCCGTCAACCAGTAAAAACCGTGGCGAAAAGCTTTGGCAACCAACGACTTTGAACCGGCGTGGTGACCGCAATCCCCTTCATGGATTTCTCGCAAAATCTCACAACCTTCTTGAGGAGAAACAGCGCTGAATTGCTCCTGAAACACTGTAACGATGTAACTCCCCGTTGAGTATGGTCATGGACTTGGAAGCCGGATTATCTGTCGAGCCAACGTTTCATCGTCTGGTAACTCGCCCCGGTTCATGTAAGCCAGATATGGGATCGTCCAATCCGGTATGGCATGCAGAGCTGCCACCAACTGAGCCTCCGGATCAGGAATAGCCAAATCTTCTTCGGTTGGCACTTGACTGACGGATTATGCAACACATCAAGAAAGACATTGGGCGGGACCGGTTTACGCTGGGAACCAAGACGACTTAAAGCGTCCGCCGCTTCATTCTTCCGCCGGTCTATATGGTCCACCTGATAACCTTTAAAGTGACCAGCCACTGCGTCCACCTCTCGCCGATATGCAGCCATGAGTGGGTCCTTAGAATCCCAAGTGCAGACACCTGCTGAGCC